>NW_027622256.1:0-5000 GCF_034508935.2 Berghia stephanieae
AAAGGGAAAAAAAGAAGAAGAAAGAAAAAAGAAGAAGAAGAAGAAAAAGAAGAAGAAGAAGAAGAATTTAAAATTTAAAATAAAATTTTCAGTTATTCCCATTTAACGATTAAATTTTCTCGGGGTATTTTTTAAAAAAAAATTTAAAAATGCGCTAAATGGAAATTCACAGTACCTCCCCCCCTCTCCGTCACCGCCGACAGATGCCCAAGTCAATGTTGCCAGACCTCTCTCGTAGTCGAAAGATTTGAGCAGGAAGTCAGTGTTTACGAGCTGGGGGACATCACATCCGGTACGGGCTCGGGGTTATTTTTCCCGCCGGAAATCCTTTAAGTTAAAACTCTCCTGCTGTGGTTCCCCTTTGGGAAGTTTTCAGCTGGTGCGGTGTCTTCTCAGCTTGGAATTAAAAGAAAGAAGAATGATGTGGACGTTAAACTATTTTTTTTTCTTTTCTAAGAAGGAACCAAATGACGTCCCAGTTCTTTTATTGTTTTAGGCGGCCATTTTGGTGATTACTTTCCTAAATTAAACCGACTTAATTGTCAAGATTACACACAGTTTTGTGTGTTGGTGCGTTATATTCATCGTTTATTCCCGACAAGATGAGCAGAAACGGGACTCTCTCTCTCATATCTTTCTGCAATAACGTCTATTATCGTTTTAATTGTATTTTTTATTCGGCTGAAGAAGGGTTCTGAGTAGGAAATGTTCCGTATTAAGTATTTTTATTCTTTTTTCCGAAGCTGTATTATCCATTTTTGTTTACTGCTTTGAATATACCAGGTAAAATAGCAGAATTAATGACGCCCTAAATAGTGCGTGTAATGTAATGATAAGTGCGGTCAGTTGTATCACTCACGAGAGTCTCAGCTTCCACGGCACCACTGCTTGAGCCAATTCCTCCAATGATGACCTTTGTTTTTGTTTCTGTGCCAGCGACCTCGACCTTGATGTTGTAGCGCCATTTCCATCATGTCCTTGGCTAGGATATTTGTTGAGTAAACCCCATCTGACTTGATTATATCGGCACCTGAGAACACAATGAATTGTAATAAATGAAACCTTGGAGAAACCATAGTGTGTACTAGAAAGTTAACACATACAGATATAAATCCATGAATTAATATTAGGTCATTCATTTAAGAAATACTCATGATTTGAACTAGCTTTATATAATTCTCCACCAAGTCAAACGGAACCAAATTCTAATCCATGCAGTACAAATTCCATGGCAGGCGTCATTTTGTAATAAAATTCCTACAATGTATTTCTTCGGCTAAAGGCTCATACTCATTCAAACTAAGTCTTACATAGTCAAAGACTTGAGTTTTACGTCATGACTTTTATACGAAAACTGCAAGTCCATATAATATGTTACACACATTCAGAAAAAAAACCCGCTATCTTTGTTTTAATCTTTCTAAAATAATTATGTAGATGTGAGATATTGACTGCCTGAATTCTAATAACATGTATTATTATCAAATGCTTTACCGAGAGAGGAGGTCCGATAGCTCAGTTAGTAGAGCATTCGTTTCGCACCCAAAGGGACCAAGATCGATCCCTGCTGCAGTCGAAATTTTTTTCTGACCCCCCCCCCCCACCCCCCCCCGACCCTTGTCCACCCAGCAGTGATTGGGTAGCTGGGTCTGGCGGAAAGTATTTTGCGATAGACCAGCGTCATATCCAAAAGATTGCAGAAATTCCTATTGTCCTTTCAAAGCTATAGAAACCCGGGACAAACTCCGGTTGTATGGCTCCGAAGGACTACTTCACCGAGAGAAAAATAAAAGTTTGACTCCAAATTGTCCATTGTTTGTACTATGCTATTGGTTTTAACCAGAAGAAAATGTCCATCTTGATGCGTTACCTGGTTCGCGTTAGGTTCAAACAATATAGAGAAAATGAATAAACTCATCTTTAATTCTAAATGTCTTTTTAAGAAAATTGTGTCTTTTTTTCAGAATATATCTAATGACTTAATTAATCACTATTTTAAACAATCATCTTTTTTTTTCAATGTATTAACAGTAGAAATAATTTGGGCAGAAAAAAAAATTGGTACATCGACTTTTTGGGGAGATCACTTTTTTTTATTTGGCCAACCTCAATCGCCATTTTGCCCAGAGAACGTGGAGTAGTATTTTAAAATCATCAATCTTGCCTAAGACTAAATGGGGACTTTTATATGGCCTCCTATGCCATTATCCAGAAGAACCAGATCCAGGGGTAGAGCCTGGGGTCTTTCTATGGTAGCCAGAACCTCAGCATTCAGCAATGGTGCTTTTCTTGCAGTACTTCAGCATAGACTGCAAGAGTCTTTTTGGCATCGAATACAATGTCTTTTTCCTCCGCAATCCAGGAGGAAACCTGTGTGGTAAAAATTAGTATTGAAAAAAATATCAATAAAGACATCTGATACGTTTTCTTAACAAAATCTCTCTCTCTCTTCTCTCTCTCTCTCTCTCTCTCTCTCTCTCCTCTCTCTCTCTCTTCTCTCTCTCTCTCTCTAGATATATAAAAAAATAATATATATATATATATATCCCTCTCTCCCTCTATCTATCTATCTATTTATTATCTATATATCTATCTTGCACACCACACACGCGCGCGCGCGCGCGCACTTATCCCTCTTTCTCTATATCGCCCTCTCGATTCATTAGTCTTTCTTTTTCCTTCTATCATGCTATCTTGCACTCTATTCTTTCTCCCTTCCATCTAACTTTCTATCTATAAAATCTATCCACCTTTCCAAGTCCCCATTTGTTTATCATAAATTCAGACTCTCTTTGAACCAGCCCAATGACAAGTGTAGTGTCCAATCAAATATTTTTGTACTTTCTTTTGACAAGAAATGTAAATGGTGCAGCTCGAAGCTCGAAGAAATAGACAACAATGTGAACTTGAATGTAACCTTCAATTTAATATACGAAAACAGATAAAATGGACGTTTCAGGTTTCCCCTTTATCAACAAAACATCCTGTTTTGATGATAACGGGGAAACCCGAAACGTCCATTTTATCTGTTTTCGTATATTAAATTGAAGCTTACATTCAATTTCACTTTGTTATTATGAATTGAAAAGGGAAAACACACAGATTTGACTATACGTTACGCGTTAGTACCTTGATTATATCTTGTCCCTTGTTCCTTGCTTTAGACTGGACACTGACTGTAAAAGACGACTTCGTTGCGTTTGTTGAAACAACGTATGCCCATTTACCAGGCTGTAAGAACAAAAATAGAATTATATAATAGTTCAGAAAAAAAAAGATTGAAGATGACTATCAACTGCACATGAGGAAGGAAACTATTGTAATTCGTATCGATTCACAATTATGTTTTTAACCCTCTCCTTACCAACCACAGGAAAATTGTCACATTCGTTACGACGCAACCAACAATTTTATCTTTCTGATTTCTTGTGTATCTACATCACAAAATTTAAAAAACAGTTGTTGTTATAGTTATAAAAACTTGGCAGCAGCTTCTTATGGTTCACACTATTATGTTATGACGATCGACCCAATCAGCAAAGTCCGGTCCGCATTCGTGCACCGTCGCGAACCCGCCTGGTAGCATCGTCACAACACACCTTTCGACTAGATGCTCTGCCGTTTCGGGTTCTTGCCCAAAGCGTGGACATATTGGACAGGAAGTTAGACCCCACTGATGTAACGCACCGGCCGTTAGGCAGCTCCTCGACCGAAGCCGATTCGCAGCTACCCAGTGTCTCCTCTTACTGGTATCAAAGCCTGGCAACTTCTCACCAAGCTTAGAGGAGTGTAGGTCCCCGATTGGCAATGTGTTGTTGAGCCCATTTTTAGAACAATATTATGTATAGAGTGTACCTGTTGCATTTTTGTTTGGGTAAGAAAATTAAATTATATTTTTTTTTGTGTTGGATGAGTGTGAAGATTGGAGGATAAAATTCTGAAAATGGTTGGTAAGGAGAGAGTTGAAGTTGTTAACACGAATAAACTCAAAACTTGATTGTTACAAACTATTTGGTGAAATGGTCATCTGAAATTTTCTAATTTAAACAATCTCGACCTAAATTTTGTAAACTTTGGTTGCAAGTAAGCTTATTTTTGTGCGGCGTTGATAAATCAGAGATACGGTGTCTCGTTTTGTAACAAAGCAAGAAATTCTTGGCGCACCAACGACCTGATGGGTGACAAAACTGTGTGCATGGGTAAGGCACTTTACATTACACTCACTGCCCCTCATGACTCATGTATGAATGAGTACCCGGTTATAAGCAGTGACGAATAATGTAAGAATACCGATAAAGTAAAAGACGCCTTACCGGCGACATATATTTTGGTTGCATATGGATGACGTGGGGATAAATAAAACAATACGTAGCTCATTGAGCATTGTCAATCTCTGGGAATTCTCTTCGTACAGTTTCAAATTATTCATTCATTGCATCTTTGGGGGAATGAACACATTTCCACTTACACTGGGATCAGGCTTCAACAAGACTTTGAGAACCTTGGACTCCATGTCGTAGAGGAAGTTTTCGTAGTGTGTGTCAGCCGTGTAGATTCCGTCAGGTCCTGAGATAGCGACGTCTATAGGCTCTGTGATGCTGAAGGTCAAGGACGTTTGCCGACCAATCGTAGAATCGATGTAAAAGCTGTCCATGAATGGAGCGTCTTTGGTAACGAGTCCAGCATTCGTTAAAATCTAGAATGAATAGGAATAAAAGTGATTATTTACTGCGTTGTAAAATAAATGAATTTTTAAATGATTAGCACAGACTTAGAATGGATAACAAACAAATAGTTTTAAAAATCAACTAAATTCGCCACTAAAAGGATATTAGAGTTTAATCACATTTAGATAAGATTAAAAATGTCCTGTGCATAATTCGTAATAACGAGGAGAGCTTGACACATGTTTAATGTGTCAAATTTAATTCTCTTTCTTTTCTTTAATGTCTTTTATTTTTTATACTTTTCATAAAATTTCTTCAGTGAAATAGGGAGTT
>NW_027622256.1:10000-13561 GCF_034508935.2 Berghia stephanieae
AGAATATGAATATAATATTTGAAGTTAGAATGTTACATGACTTTTTAGGATTCATAATAATAACAGTGTGTTTTAAATGAATTTAAAAAGAGAGAGCCTGTTCCCAAAATGGCGGATTCTAGGTTTGATGTAATGGTAAGTTTCATGGTAAACGGCATTCTGTAAATTTGATTTGAAGTCTATTTTGTGGACAATGGAGTGAAGTAAACATGTGTGTGTGTGTGTGTGTGTGTGTGTGTGTGTGTGTGTGTGTCTGTGTGTAGGGTGTATGTGTGTAGGGGTGTGTGGAGGTGTGAGTGTGAGTAAGAGAGAGTATTTTTGAGTATTCGACACTGTTGTTAGCCGTCATCTTCAATTTCGATATTTATATCATTTATCATTGTGATGTTTATATATTATCATTATTATTTTATTAACGTATTTTGTGAAACTATGTATTGTATTTTTAATTTCAAACATTGTAAACCAAATGACAAATTGCCAAGTTTGTGGACTATTATTTATTATTATTACTATTATAAATATTATTATTATTGTTATTATTATTATTATTATTATTATTATTATTATTATTATTATTATTGAGGAAATTTAATAAAATTAAAAAGATTTTTGACTTGAACCAGATTCTCGTCTGACGGAGTCGGGTAAACTATTTTAAGACAAATAAAAGATTTTCAAGATTATGAATGATTTTTCTTATTCTACAAAGTTCCACGGGATAAATTATGTAAACCATAAGGTAGCTCATCGTAAATTGACGTGTATCTGTCAATGTATCAAGGTGAAAATTCCTCTCATAAGACGGCAAGAAAAACACAATAAATATCATACTGCCTACTCTGGAAAACCCCATATTAAAAAATTTGGCCAGAAAACTCGTCCTTCAAATATCGATCGATTTAAATTACCCTCATCTTGCGAAAAACTTTCAAACTGGGACTTCGCGAATTTATCCCCTACAATAAAGTGTATAAATTTAGGCAAAGTTTAATCTTTTTACTATAGTTTCAATTTCCATTATTTATTCTACACGGAAATAATACCTTATTGGGACGAAATGTCACATAAAACGAAGCTGTAATAATCACTCGTGATAAATAATGTGAAGAGGATATTTTTCACCAAGGCGAGAAGTACACGGTTGCTATGTATTCACCATTTATCAAAGAAGAGTATCTATTAATAGTATCCGTTGAAAATTAGTTTTCACAACATTGCACGAACGTTAAATTCTTTGTACCCTTGGTTTATTTACCTGTCCTAAATAAATTCTGAAAAAGACCTTGAAGGTGAAGACAACAACAAGCTGAATCAATATCATTTATATCTTTGATAATACGTCAGTGTCTCCAAGGATATATGACGGGCAGTTCAAATCATGTACCTTTGTTTTACAAGGCATCTCCGACATATTTCTGTGGTATGGTCATCGCTCGTAAACCAAAGGTGTCGAGTTCTAATCCTAACCGCCACGTATGGTGCCCTTGAGCAAGTCACCTCGCCCTAGCTCACAGGGATGCAATTCCTATAACCAGTTCAAATCCTGGACCATTGTTTTACAAGGCATCTCCGACACAATTCTGTGGTGTGGTCAACCAAAAGTGCCGAATTCGAATCCAACCCGCCACTTTTGGTGCACTTGAGCAAGTCACATCGCCCTTGCTCACGGGGAGGCGATTCTTATAGAAAGGATGAAGATGAGGGTTTGTTTTTTGTTTTTTTTGTTTTTTTTTTTTGTTTTTTTTTTTTTTTTGTTTTGTTTTGTTTGGTTTTTTTTTTTGGGTTTTTTTTTTTTTTTTGCCATCTGCGTTTATGAGTAATTCTCACTAAACTGTATTAACCAGACTATAAACGTTTAAGGTTATCCTAGTTTTGTGTGTTGGTCCGTTATACTTCCGGGTGGCAATTTTGTGAGCTTCTTAGCCAAGAAAAACAGTATCAGTGGCTGAACCCCAACCCCACTAGGTTCAAAGTTCAAGTGAATACTAGGCTGCTAAAATCTGTGGATTGCAAAATGTGTTGCTCAAAATGAGAATAACATTTTAATTGAATAAAATACCAAACACGGAAACGCTCTGAACGAATTGATGCCATAATATAAGATTATAATTAATATCGCCTAACAGGCGTCATGCCTGGTCCTTCGTGTTATGTGTTGCTGTTGGCTAGAGACGCCTTGTTAAGCGTTTTGAACACGTTTAGTGGATAATAAAATGCTCAAGTTTTTAATATTGTCAAAGAAAGCTGATTTTTTAAAATTCTTAGGTTCTCTATCTCTGTTTTGTCTTGCACTGCATCATAGAACAATTTTCTTGTTCTTATATTAACAGATACTGCTCATCATTATCCTTACCTTTTCCGAAGTCGTCATGGGCCCTCATTACCTCCCAAGCACTCTTGTAGTGACACAGTCTATTCTGTCTGTTGGGTGCCCAGGTATTGTGTTTCAAGTGGTACGGAGAAGTCTTAGGATTGTCACAGAACTCTACAACCTGAACAATAAATTTAAGTAAAACACATTTTTGAAAGGGTTATCTGTAATGTATAACATGACTAGTAGATTAACGCAAATTTCAAAAGTTTGTTGTAAAAGTTGAATATTTTGAAGTACAAAATTAAAAAAAAAAAAACGATTTTGTTCTAAGCTGTTTTGTCCTTATCGTTAAAATCGTATTACAACACGTCATCCTTATTATAGAACGAAGTTGACGCGATTCAGGTCTTTGTTATTGTTCTTTTCTGCCATGTTTATGAATAATTTTCACTAAACTGTATAGTTAGTGTGCGCTTGGATAAGAAACCCACAACATTGCCATCCGGAAGAATAACGGACCAACATACAAAAAGATGTGCAACCATGAACTTTTATAGTCTGGTGAATACAGTTTAGTGAGGATTACTCATAAACATGGATGGCAAAAAAAAAAAAACAATAACAAAGACAGAAAGACGTTAACTTCATTCTATCTATAAACCAGGCTATATATAAACCTCCAAGGTTACACATAGTTTTATGCGTTGGTTCCCTATATTTCCGGATGGCACTCTTGTGAGTTTCTAAGCAAAGCAGACGATGGAGCACATCCTTAGAGAATGCCAGAACGGGCCCAGCTGCACTAATCATGATCTTAGAGTCTGCTCCCCAGATGATGTGTAGTGGGTTCGGTGTTGGAGTTACAAGCTATGATGATGATGCATGATGTTCCTCATTATATCTAAAAATATTCCGAAAAATATTTTCGACTTTACTTGGGATATATCCGTAGCCATCGTTATGTTATAGCCTGACACTGAAATCCAAAAGGACTGGCAGTTAGACGTCATTATTTGGTTTTGGCACCGCCTAGTGAGTTGTCGTTAGTAGAGCTCATGGAAACAAGATATTTAATTGGTTGAACTATTGAATTCAACTCACGATTTATTTTCTTTTGTAGCAAAGACTGGCATTTTGACGTCTTTTTTTGGTCAGTGTCAGGCCATAACTTTACGAAGCCACGATATATCTCGGTCTCTTTGCTCTACCAACTGAGTTATCTGTACCCCTAACCATGATATAAA
>NW_027622257.1:0-5000 GCF_034508935.2 Berghia stephanieae
GAGAGAGAGAGAGAGAGAGAGGGAGAGAGGGAGAGAGAAAAGGTCATCTGTGCCTCTATTCTTACCCATCTAATTAAGAGTGTAAATCTATGAATGAAATTCTTAGGACGAAATTCAAAGCACGCGCTGGCCCGTTAGATATTGTAATACTTCGAGTGTGCGTTTGTGATCAGCTTGATTAACTAGCTGGATTTTTTCAAGGTGCATTGCTAGGACGGAATAATACAATTTTTGACAACATTGATACTATGCATTGAGGTAAATTACTCACAACATCCGCCAGCCAAATTAAACATAACAACACTCACAAAACTGTGTGTAACTTTTAATTTTTATTAGTCTGATTGGTATAATTTATTGAGAACTAATCACTAACAGCTGTCTAAAAATAACGGCAAAGAGCTGACTCACGTCAACTACATTCCTTCTATATATGCGAAAATTGCCCACGGCTATGTGGTCTTGTGGAATGACAATCGGCTTCGGACTGTTAGGTCCCATGTTTAAATCCCGCTTCCGGCATCGCAAAGTTGAGTCTTTGGAAAAAAAACCCCTCTTTATTCGCAATATCTCACCGTACTCAGGTTTAAAATGAGTATCTGACCGGGACAGCGTTGTCTCTCTCGAAAGTAAATTTGTAACATCGGCTTATAGGCGTGATGTCTGGGCCTACGTATTACGAGTTGCTGCTTGCCATGAATCAATTGTAAAGCGCTTTGAGAAAGTTTTGTGAGGATTGGGACATACAAATAAGCTCAAGTCTTTCATATCATTTACATGAGAATTTTTAACCTGAAATAATATAATACATGAGTATGGTAAAGGTCACATCTTGTGTAAAAATAAGTCTATTACTATTATTATTATTATTATTCAACTTACTGATTTTTTTCTTTCATGTGAAAAATATATAGTTAATTAAGGCTAAACTCATTGTTGCGCGTTTTAGAAGGAAAAAAGGTAGTCCTTTAGAGCAATTGGGTTTATAAAGCCGGAGTTCTTCCCGGATTCTACAGCCTTAAATTAACAATAGCAATTGCTTGCTACTCTTTGGATAGGACGCTAGTCTATTACAAATTACTTTTGTGTCAGATTTAACAGACCAAGCCACCCAATCACCCTGCCTTGGGGATCGATCTCGGTCCCTCTTTGCGTGTGAAGCGAGTGCTCTACCAAATGAGCTATCTAGTATTATGTCGGGATGAATAAGATGAACATAAATACATTACTTATCAATCAGATAAGACGGAAGAAAAATATTTGGCACATCCTTTCTGTAAGCAAAAAGATATTGGAATATATATAAAAAAGAAGCTTTCTTTTAGTTACTAAGGACGTGTCAGCTTCTCTACAGTACTCTGGAAGAATCCATATTATTTTTAAAATTGGCCAGAAAACTCGTTCTTCGAATATTGATTGATCTAAATGACCCTCATATTGGCAAAAAACTCTCAAACCTGGGACTTCGCGATGTCCAATTCGAATGCGAGGGTTATAGAGAAAGATCAACAACGCCGCACAATATTCATTTGGCCATTGACCAAATGAGTGACACTAACTGCGTAGACTGGAGCAGTCATAAGATACTTTAAACACAATACCCGTCCCGAATAAGGTTTGAGGTTTGAATGCAGCAGAAAATTCTACAGCCTTATTATTTGGCCTTATTTAGTGATGAGTTTACAGTAGGAAAATAGGGTGACAAATCCGCACTCCATAAAGTAAATCAAACTGTATCACGAAACGGTACTTGGGGCAAGCTCGATAATATATATATAAAAGGGACGGCATACAACTAAGTGCTTACACTAACGCCCACAGTCTAATAAAATACTTCTCACAATAACAGCAATCTTATTCTTCCACTTGGGTTAATGACCCCCTGATCAACGGGTCATTCAGAACCTGTCAATTGCACTCAGTGACCTGGGTTCTTGTGCTGTCGGGCGTGATTTATGCAGAAGAAGAAGAAGAAGAAGAAGAAGAAGAAGAAGAAGAAGAAGAAGAAGAAGAAGAAGATGATGATGATGGTGGTGATGATGATGATGACGAGGAGGAGGCGGAGGAGGAGGAGGATGGGGAGGGGAAGGAGAAGGAAGAAGAAGAACACGTAGAGGTGAAGAAGAGGTAAGAGGGCGAGGTTGAGAAGGGGGGTAGAGGAGGAGAAGGAGGAGGAGGAGGAGGAGGAGGAGGAGGAGGAGGAGGAGAAGAAGAAGAAGAAGAAGAAGAAGAAGAAGAAGAAGAAGAAGAAGAAGAAGAAGAAGAAGAGAAGAAGAAGAAGAAGAAGAAGAAGAAGAAGAAGAAGAAGAAGAGAGAAGAAGAAGAAGATGATGAAGAAGAAGAAGAAGAGGAGAGAAGAAGAAGAAGAAGAAGAAGAAGAAGAAGACGAAGAAGAAGAAGAAGAAGAAGAAGAAGAAGAAGAAGAAGAAGAAGAAGAAGAAGAAGAAGAAGAAGAAGAAGTCTATCCCTCTGTACTATTAAAATATCTTCAGATTTATAGTTTCGATGCCCGCAATACCCTACAAACAATCCTTTTGCTGAGTAAACGTTTGACAGTTCTATGAATATTCATATGGCCAGGTAATCTCACGCGCCAATCGGCATACAAGGCACACGATGATAAATTCATACAAGGATTACATAGGTGGTTTATTTACCCAGCTCATTAATATTCATAACTTAATTTAAAATGAAGAACGCGCTACTGGATTTGCTTTATTGAGGACTTCTAACATGCAGTATTGTATAAACATTGGCTACATCAAATATTAAAGAAGAGCTATCTTGGGATTTGAAAATTATACAAGTCTGATTTTCTTGCATAAAGTACACAATCTAAAAAGTGGAGTAATACAAGGGCTAGGTTGAGCATCTATCTTAAGATGAAAAAAAGAGTTGCACCCATGTCTACTTCAAAATAGCTCATGATTGCATCATAGATGCTGCGAATTTTAAGAAGATACATTGTACTATTGGTGTCCTTGCAATATCTTGAATTTCGATCCATTTTCCACACATCCAACCTTGTATCTATCTGTCCCCTGCATCAAGCCAACTATCTTATCCTTCATTCTTTCCATCCATTAATTTATTCATCCATTAGTCCATCCATTCTTTCACCTATCCATCTGTTCATCTCTAACATTCAACAATTTTATTCATCCATTTATCCATCCAAAAATCCATCTAATCATTTAGACATGGTTTTTTATAGCTACCCACTCACCTGTTTATCCCTCATCCATCCATCCTTAGATTGTTAATTCTTTCAAAATCATCCGTCAATTCATTCATCAATTCATTCAATCATTCATCCAGTAATCCCATCAATGCATCGATTCTTCAATTTATTCAAACATCAATCCATCCATCCATTAATCCATCCATCTATTCACCCATCCATTCATCTAACTACCAATCCATCACTTTACTCTTACTGTATCTTATTCATCTCATGGATGATTCTTCGACCATGGTATCGATCCATGTCACGATCCGATTACTGATGTATCGCCTCACGGGAATATGTTTTTGTAATAGGCGAAATGTTAATCTGCACTGTTACTGCTTGGTCTGCGATTCCAAAGGACTGCTCGGGCCTTTCCTACTCACCGGCGAGTTCTCTATCATTGGTCGATTCTTTTGTAAAAAGTTAATGTGGACTTACCATGTAACTCTCATCTTAGTAAAACGTACATAAAGACTAATATGCTTCAAACAGTAGGCAACAAAAGGATTGAATAGGGATGAAAAACAGTTTGGAGAGCCGAAATGTACTCTTTGATCGTCAAAAACATTTTGCTTGGCAATTAAGATCCGCAGCAAAGAATGCTTGAAATTAAGTATCTAGTTGCTTGCAAAAGTAGTTTTATGGGTTTTTCGACGTTTAAAAATGATTATTTGGATGTTATAGGAATTTGAAGGAGTCGAACTATCTCGAACTATTTTCACAAATAGGGGACCCTGACCAACAGTAACACGTAACATGTAGAACGAGACATGACGCCTGTTAGAAGACATTGCAATTTTTTCCGACATAAACAACGTTGTTTATGGTCAGGAACTCATTTTACACATGAGTACGGTGAGATAATGTGAGTAAAAGGCCTTTTCCAATGACTCAACTATGCGCCGAGCGAGGTTCGAACTCACGACCTTCCGATCCGAAAGCGAGTGTCATACCACTGGACCACATAGCAGAGTATGAATTATTTTTTAAAACTTTTAAGAAAAATAAAAACCTGACTTCCCCAAGGATGACTTGTAACATCTCCTTACCAACTATAGGAAAATCGTCACATTTGTCACGAAACAAGAAAAACATTTTCTTTCAGATTTCTTTTGTCCATCATAAAATTTGAATAATTATTGATGTTATATTTATGAGAACTTAATGATGTGTTGTAAAGCTTGTTTTGATGATCAATATTATGCCGTCATCCCGGAAAAAAAACACGTATTTAAAATTTTGGACAGAAAAATCGTCCTTCAAATATTGATCGATGTAGGTAACTGAATTATATCAATAAGACCATAAACGTATAAGGTTACAATGAGTTTTGTGTGTTCGTATTTTGTATCCGACTGACAGATGTTGTGAGAATTTTACAAAAACGCATAGCAAAAATAGACATAAATTATGAAACCTTCGGTTATTTTTAATTGCTACGTCGAAAAAGAAATACAATTTATTACATTTAAAAAAAATATTAAAAAATCAAAGTCTGCCCTTATCATTTAAATCTAAATTCAGTTTTTCGGTTTCCCATTCCTCCCTCGACATAATACCGTTTTGATACGATAGGTCACACAGAGTGTCGGTTTGAGAGACACCGAAATCTTTTCTGCAGACCAGCATTAGGCTTTATAATAATAATAATAATCATAATAAGCAATAATCATTTTATATAATTATTTTCGCTTGTTTACTTCCAAATAATGTAAATATTAATTAATTAATTAATTAATTTGTTTTTGCAATCTTTTACATTTTCAATTTA
>NW_027622257.1:12500-15000 GCF_034508935.2 Berghia stephanieae
GGCACTTATGTTGGCAACAACAAGATATGAAGTGAGTAGAAAAGTGCCAGAAGACAATAGAGAATAAAAATTTTTTTCGCGGCGGTGGTGGGGTTTGAACCTGCGACCTTATTGGTACGACAACTCCGCCTGGCAGGTGAGAGCGTGGCTCTACCGTGTGAGCTATCCACGAACACAAAAAATATTCGTTTCAAACCCAAAGTCATTTCTAGATCCCTCTCTCACCCACTTCTTGAGATCGCCGATTCGTTCACCGCCATCGCGAAGTAATTTTGACCAGCAGTTAAGCCCAATAGCCAACATTCTCATCACAAACATATAACATAGAAACGACTGAGACATTGAGCACGCTCCGGTGTATGGGGTGAATTTTTAATTCAGAAAAGTGAGTGGAGCAGGCACTTATGTTGGCAACAACAAGATATGAAGTGAGTAGAAAAGTGCCAGAAGACAATAGAGAATAAAAATTTTTTTCGCGGCGGTGGTGGGGTTTGAACCTGCGACCTTATTGGTACGACAACTCCGCCTGGCAGGTGAGAGCGTGGCTCTACCGTGTGAGCTATCCACGAACACAAAAAATATTCGTTTCAAACCCAAAGTCATTTCTAGATCCCTCTCTCACCCACTTCTTGAGATCGCCGATTCGTTCACCGCCATCGCGAAGTAATTTTGACCAGCAGTTAAGCCCAATAGCCAACATTCTCATCACAAACATATAACATAGAAACGACTGAGACATTGAGCACGCTCCGGTGTATGGGGTGAATTTTTAATTCAGAAAAGTGAGTGGAGCAGGCACTTATGTTGGCAACAACAAGATATGAAGTGAGTAGAAAAGTGCCAGAAGACAATAGAGAATAAAAAATTTTTTCGCGGCGGTGGTGGGGTTTGAACCTGCGACCTTATTGGTACGACAACTCCGCCTGGCAGGTGAGAGCGTGGCTCTACCGGTGTGAGCTATCCACGAACACAAAAAATATTCGTTTCAAACCCAAAGTCATTTCTAGATCCCTCTCTCACCCACTTCTTGAGATCGCCGATTCGTTCACCGCCATCGCGAAGTAATTTTGACCAGCAGTTAAGCCCAATAGCCAACATTCTCATCACAAACATAAAAATTTTTTTATTCTCTATTGTCTTCTGGCACTTTTCTACTCACTTCATATCTTGTTGTTGCCAACATAAGTGCCTGCTCCACTCACTTTTCTGAATTAAAAATTCACCCCATACACCGGAGCGTGCTCAATGTCTCAGTCGTTTCTATGTTATATGTTTGTGATGAGAATGTTGGCTATTGGGCTTAACTGCTGGTCAAAATTACTTCGCGATGGCGGTGAACGAATCGGCGATCTCAAGAAGTGGGTGAGAGAGGGATCTAGAAATGACTTTGGGTTTGAAACGAATATTTTTTGTGTTCGTGGATAGCTCACACGGTAGAGCCACGCTCTCACCTGCCAGGCGGAGTTGTCGTACCAATAAGGTCGCAGGTTCAAACCCCACCACCGCCGCGAAAAATTTTTTTATTCTCTATTGTCTTCTGGCACTTTTCTACTCACTTCATATCTTGTTGTTGCCAACATAAGTGCCTGCTCCACTCACTTTTCTGAATTAAAAATTCACCCCATACACCGGAGCGTGCTCAATGTCTCAGTCGTTTCTATGTTATATGTTTGTGATGAGAATGTTGGCTATTGGGCTTAACTGCTGGTCAAAATTACTTCGCGATGGCGGTGAACGAATCGGCGATCTCAAGAAGTGGGTGAGAGAGGGATCTAGAAATGACTTTGGGTTTGAAACGAATATTTTTTGTGTTCGTGGATAGCTCACACGGTAGAGCCACGCTCTCACCTGCCAGGCGGAGTTGTCGTACCAATAAGGTCGCAGGTTCAAACCCCACCACCGCCGCGAAAAAAAATTTTTTATTCTCTATTGTCTTCTGGCACTTTTCTACTCACTTCGTATCTTGTTGTTGACAAAATTGGGTACAAACGTTATAGATGGATTGTATGCTTTATTCAGAACATATCACAAACAGGCTGTCTAAAAATAATTACAAAGAGCTGAGTGAGTCAAGTTTGTTACTTCTGTTATAATCTTTAAGCTTTATAACTCACCCATCCAAACATTACGTAAGCAATAAATTCTGTAATTCTTTCTTTCTTTTGTTCTATTTGGAAAATGGCTGAAGATCAATTTGGGCCAGAAGCTTTCCTTGTTTCGTATTCTGTTTGTCTTTCCCTTATTAGATATTTTTGAATTCGTCACAATGAGGCGGGATAAAGATAAATGGGTGGATAAAGAATTACACTTACACATGAGAGATTCATGTTCGAGCCCCGCTATTAGCACCTCGCAAGGTTTCAGGTCTGAGAGTGCAATGTCCCAGGTTTGAAACGTTTTTTTCAAATACCAAAATAAGGATAATTTAAATCGATTGATATTCATTTGATCGACAAGTTTTCTGGCAAAATGTTTTTATACTTATTGTCTCTTCGGATGT
>NW_027622257.1:22500-25000 GCF_034508935.2 Berghia stephanieae
TAATAGATCAAATTAAGAAAATATTTAGGAGCAGGCACCTGTGTAAGATAAAGATCTTAACAAGTGTTTATGAAAGGTGCCAGAAAGAAAAATACAAGAAAAAAAACTCATCCCAAACAAAACAAAACCAAAAAAAAAAAAAACCCAAAAAAAAAAAACAACAAAAAACCCCAACAAAACAACAAAAACAACCAAACAAGAACTCAACTATGCGCCCCCTTGAGCCAGACTCCAACCCATGACCTTCCGATGCGAAGGCGAGTGTAAAACCACAAGGCTACGGCGAGATTAATTCTTTTTCTGTTTCGATCATTTTGACTTCAAACCCAAGTTTTTTCCATTCAATTCACCCCGAGAGAATATCACACTTACCTGATGTGTTATATAATATTGTATTATACTGCTGATTAAACATAATATATATATATATATATATATATATATATATATATATATATATATATATATATATATACACCTATAACACACACACTCTCAGGGCACACACACACACATAAACACACATACACACACGCACACACACACACACAATCAGAGAGTGAAAAGAATAGAAAGAAAGAGGAAGGAGGAGAGAGAGAGGAGAGAGAGAGAGAGAGAGAGAGAGAGAGAGAGAGAGAGAGAGAGAGAGAAGAGAGAGAGAGAGAAAGAGAGATAGAGAGAGAGAGAGAGATTGAGAGAGAGAGAGAAGAGAGAAAGAGAAAGAGAGAGAGAAGAAAAGAGAGAGAAGAGAGGAGAGAGAGAGAGAGAGAGAGGGAGATAGAGAGAGAGAGAAGAGAGGGGAGATATAAGAAGTGAGAAGAGATGAAGGGAAGGGAGAAAAAAATAGATAAAATTGAGAGAAAGAAAAAAATAGGTGAGATTGAAATAGAGAGAGAGAGAGAGAGAGAGGGGAGAGAGAGAGAGAGAGAGAGAGAGAGAGAGAGAGAGAGAAGGAAAAAGATCCTAAAATGCTACACACATCAGCAAAATCAATGCAACCAATAGAACGCTTAACAATTTCATACCTATTTTTCCCTTTTACCACTGATTACAACATTTCAAACACTTACCTACACGCTGTTTGTTGTTTTCCCACACTCCAAGTTTGACTATGTAATCCAGATGGTGGGTGTGGTCCCTGTGAAATAATATTTACATAAAAGTTATAGCATTTCAGGAGATTGAAAAACAATTAAAGAGGAAACAAAAAGTGTAATGCCAAAAAAAAAAAAATAAAAAAAAAAAACAAAAAAAAACCCCAAAAACTGGTTCCTATCTCATTGGAAGTGTAAGGTCATTCTTCCGGAGGGCGGAATACATACCTTGTTTAAATTCATGAGCTTCTGGTTTCAGATTGATATCATCTTATAGATAGAATGCGCTTGGCCAAGGAGTTCACAACATTGCCATCCGGAAGTATAACGGACCAACGCACAAACTCTGTGTAACCATGAACCTTTATAGTCTTGTTAATACAGTTTAGTGAGAACAACTCACAAACGCGGATGGTAAAAGCAATAACAAAGGCCTGAGTGACGTCATCTGCATACTATCTATATTCCTATCTAAATATATACTGCTCATCAATAATGATCAAACATCCTCGCTTTTTTATTTCCCGTAAGCCTTATACATCCTGCTAATAAAATAGTTATGCCACCTAATGATTCAATATGTATTCTATTCATTATTAGTACTCCGAAGGACTGGTTACATACACACTTCCAATGATTTTGCAACCGGAAAAGTAGAAGGTGTGACGTCAAGACTTTTTTTTCCCGATTGTCCCAGACACCAAGCAATGTCTAAGTAGAATAATAACATGAATATAGTACGTGCTATGTCTGTGTATTGACAGTGGTGGATTGCTTTTTGTTACAATTTAAAAAATTGAGCTTTATATAGCGTAATATCCACTAAATGTGCTCAAAGCGCTTTACAAGGGGTCCCTGATCAACAGCAACATTTAACATGTAGGACGGGACATGACGCCTGTTAAGCGATATTACAATTTTTTCGGACAAAGACAACGTTGTTAACGGCCAGGTACTCATTTTACACATGAGTACGGTGAGAGACTGTCAGTAAAGAGCCTTTTCCAAGGTCTCAACTATGCGCCGAGCGCGAGGCTCGAACCCAGGACCGATCCGAAAGTGAGTGTCATAGCACTAGACCACATAGCCGCACTTTTAGTGCTGCAGTTTAAGAACTTTCATTCATCGTTCTCGATAATGTTAATCTAAATCAAACGTATGTATCATATTTTTAATTTAACCTATTCTAACCTAAATCTAACCAACGTTTCATGCTATAATTAATATATTCTAACCGAAATGAAACTTATGTTTCATATTTTAAATTTATCCCTCTCTAACATAAATCTAACCATTGTTGAACGCTTTTGATCTAATCTATTCTAACCGAAAGGAAACGTAAGTTTCATATTTTTAATCTAACCTAGTCTAACCTAAATCTAACCTTTGTTTTTTGTTTGTTTTGA
>NW_027622257.1:30000-33422 GCF_034508935.2 Berghia stephanieae
TCAGACAATACCCGGATCTTGTGTATCTTAGGGAGCATGTAAAAACATGGATTACCTAGGTCGCTGGGGTCGTGTTTAAGGACCTCTGCTCTACTAGGTAATTCTCCCTGCGATATCAAAGACTGGATTGTCTGGTGGACTCTGGTGTTGTTAGCAAGTGTTGGGTCCGAAGTCACTTTCTCATAAAATATCTGGTCACTCAATTGCCTGTGGCCCTCAGCTCTATAGAGCTCAGCGTCCCAAACAACTACGGCCCCTCCTTTATCAGCCGCTTTGATCACTATATCACGACGTGATCTAAGTGATCGTACGGCAGCCCATTCAAGACGGGTGAAGTTAGACCTCTTGATAGGTGTGGGTCGTAGTGCCTCTATCTGTCTAAGACAAGTCTGGATAAACAGGTCGAGTGTAGGGGACTTGCCAGGACTAGGAGTCCAGTTTCTTTTACGTCGTGAGAAAGCGGCAAACGGATCCTCAGGGTCACGGTCATAGTCATGGTCACGTTCATCATCTTTGAAGTGATACTTCAAGCGTAAAATACGCATGAAGCGACGTACATCCGACTCAATGCGGGACTGGTCGGACGTTCTTCGCAGTGGGATGAACTTGAGACCTTTCCTTAAGACCGATTCCTCTGCACTGCTCAACTGGATGGTCGGGGGACAGAAACCACCAGCCGGTGGTTGTTGTGGTTCCTACTGGGGGGGATAGCTCCAACATTATCCATCACGTGGGTGGGTTCGCTGGTGGGTGGGGTGAATTGATCGCTTCCAGACTGGTCCCCGGCTGTTGGAGGGACTCCCAAACCACCAATGGTGACTGGCTGGTTATGGGTGCCATTAAGAGCAGTGGGGCCAGAGGAAGGTTCAGTGGGTGAATCCACCGATGGGAGTGTTGCCGAATGGGAAGGGAGGTTATCGTCAAGATGTGTAATTCTGTTAGGAAAGAGAGCATCTAATTTACTGGTTTTGACATAATTTAAGCATGCATGGTAATGTTGATTACATAAATGTATGAATAACCTAATGGCTTTGTAAAGTAAATGATTATGATAAGTACGATGCCTCAAGCATGTGGAGGATGTGTCGATGGTGTGTGTTAATTTGGATATCTGTTTGCGAAGGATGTCTGTAGTAAGTCTAAGTCGTTGCATGGCACACTTGGATTCTAATTCCAGAAACTGGGAGAACTGGGATGAGGTTAGAGAACCTAAAGAAGGGTGGAAATGTGAAACGAATCCTTTAGGTGCCGTGCGTTTCCTAAGGCAGTACATTAAGAAATTCAAGTAGCTGCTAGCTCGAGTTTTATAGAGGGTGGCGTGGGCGAGAGTGTAGCCTACTTGAGATAGGTGGATAGGGAAAGAGGAAAGAAACGTACGAATGTCCCGTAAGGAAGAGCGCAAGAGTTGCTTGGGAGATGTATGAGGCATGGTGAAAATAGGGAAAGAGGGCGAAAGGCTAAAAGGATGAGTAAGGTAATCAACAAGTATAGGTAAACTGGAGAGGCGAGTGAATGAGAGAAAGGAAGGGAGGGATAGACTGTGGTAAGAGAGAGGTAGTGGTTGAAAACGTGGGTGTGGTGAAAAATAATGCTGAGATGTAAATGATAAGGAGAGGGGGGGGGGGGGTAGTGTGCTAAAAGAGGTAGACTGGTAGGGAGAAGAGTGTAAATAAATATATAAATATGAGAGTAATGAAAAGGTGATGATAGTGCAATGTTGGATAAAACTAGATTGATAAACTGAAAAGTATATTTAAAAAGTGCAACATATAGCAGTACAAATAAAACAGAAATAAACACTATACCTACGTAAAGTACTAGGTAACACTGATGGGGACGGTCCAAAAACACGGTATGGCAGCAGAAGTATAATTCAAGTGAATCAACGAAAAAACTCAAATGAATCAAAACGGAAAAGTAGAAAACGGTAAGGGCTGCCTGAAGCCGGTGATCGTAAAATACTAACGAAAGAGTGAAAATGGAAAGGCTTCGTATGGGAACAAAACAGACAATGGACGTTTCGGGTACAAACCCTTCGTCAGCACAACAATACACAAATAAACGTGGAAAACAAATAAAATATAATGGAAAATAACTTGTGTCGTCTGTACTCAATGGTGGTTGCAGTATGAATGAAATGTAAGCGTGGCGTGGGTAGAGGATAGTGTGCCCCAGGGGCTGATCTAATTGATAAGCAGAGGTCAGCGTCAGGGAACAGAACTTTCCAGACTATAATGGAAGATAAAAGACATATTGTGTAGTAGTAGTAGTAGTAGTAGTAGTAGTAGTAGTAGTAGTAGTAGTAGTAGTAGTAGTAGTAGTAGTAGTAGTAGTAGTAGTATGTTGTAGTAGTAGTAGTAGTTGTAGTAGTAGTAGTAGTAGTAAGTAGTAGTAGTAGTAGTAGTAGTGTAGTAGTAGTAGTAGTAGAACGCTGTGGTGGAACAGTAGGGGGGGGGGGGGGTTTTGGAGGGGGCGAGGTGAAAGGGTCACGGCGGGAGGTGGGGGGGGGGGGGGGGGGGGGGGGTTTGTTGGATGAGCGAAGGTCGAATCTTCGCGAAGGAACGATGCGATAGTAAAGTGGAATACACCAATAAATAGATAGATGGATAGGCAGATAGATAGGTAGATGGTCAGAAAAGAGGGAGAGAAGGGAGAGAGAGAGAGAGAGAGAGAGAGAGAGAGAGAGAGAGAGAGAGAGAGGAGAGGAGAGAGGGAGGGGAGAGAGGAGAGAGGAGAGAGAGAAAAGATTAATAAAAGAAAAAAATTTAAAATAAAAATTTAAAAAAAAAAAAAAAAAAAAAAAAAAAAAAAAAGGGGGGGGGGGGGGGGGGGGGGGGGGGGGGGGTTGGTTTGTGGCGGACCGGTAGAGAGGGGAATCAGAGAGAGAGAGAGAGGGGGGAGGGAGAAAAGAGGAGGGGGGACAAAGAAAGAAAGAAAGAAAGAAAGAAGAGAGAGAGAGAGAGAGAGAGAGAGAGAGAGAGAGAGAGAGAGAGAGAGAGAAAGGGTGGAGGGGGGGTGAGAGAGGGCGAGTAAACAGCCGAGTGATAGCTGGGTCTATATATATATTAATGGATGAAAAAGTGGATGATTGGACACAATGAGAGAGAGCTAGGAAGGTAGATGACTATATAGTTTAGTAGTGTAAATAGTAGTAGTAGTGAACGCTGTGTGGAACGTAGGGGGGGGGGGGGGGGGTTTTGAGGGGGCGGGTGAAAGGGGCACGGCGGAGGTGGGGGGGGGGGGGGGGGGGGGGGGGGGGGGGGGGGGTTTTTTTGGATGGCAAGGTGAACTTCGCGAAGGAACGATGCGATAGTAAAGTGGGAAAAACCATAAATAGATAGATGGATAGGAGTAGATAGGTAGATGGGCAGAAAAGAGGGGGGGAGAAGGGGGAAAAAAAGAAGGGAAAGAAGAGAGAAGGG
>NW_027622258.1:0-13541 GCF_034508935.2 Berghia stephanieae
AGTAATCTCCCCTGTTAGCTGACGTCAATGCCCTATGAAATGGATTTTTCACAAGGTACTGGTTCATTCAATCACTCTTAAAAAAATCAAAATAAAAGATTCTGAAAGGGCAGCTGTTTGTCTCTATTGCATGTAAAGTAGACAACAGCATTGTGGATATATTCAAACTAACGCTTATTGTGCGATCTGTATGTAAATTGATGATACTGAAGATAGTGATGATTATGAGGATGATGATAATAATTTTTACATCATTGCAACTAAGGTGGCTTGACTACATATATTAAAAGCGCGCAAAGAATGTTTTGTATTATATTAGAAAGTGCAAACGTTTTGAAGTACCTACAGATTATGCAATCGTTTTCGCGCAGCCTAGGTTCAATATCAAGATGTCCGTATTCCTCCTCTGCATTGTTTAAAAGACATTTTGAATTGTTTGGGTGGCAGCTAGCTATAATTTGTAATAATAATTTAAGCATTGTACAGTATATTTCATATCAAAGTACAACTGAACTTTGAAATCGTACATTGTTGACGATACCGTGCAGTCTATAAGAGTATATTATTATTATTATTATTATTATTATTATTATTATTATTATTATTATTATTATTATTATTATTATTATTATTATTATTATTATTATTATTATTATTATCATTATTATTATTATTATTATTTTATTATTATTATTATTATTATTATTATTATTATTATTATTATATTATTATTATTATTATTATTATTATTATTATTATTATTATTATTATTATTATTATTATTATTATTATTATTATTATTACCCACGATGCAGAGGTGAAACGTAAGATAGCCGTGGACTTTTGTAAGAGTCCAACAGAGTAAGCCCGTCGTCGGCACGTCGCCGTTCCGTGCCCAACCCCGTGGCCAACCCGTCGCCAATCCGTAGAAAAAACTGGCGACGGCCTATCGCCCGTTCCGTCCCCGTTCCGTGCCTGTGATTTAAGGTTTTGTATGCTTTTTATTCCCCACTTATTATCTATATCGTCAAGTAAATAGGCACGATTTGTTGAACTGACTTGATTGATAACAATTGAACTTGACATTCGCACTCTCTGGGAAGAGGATAAAAATAGAATATTTTCGTACATACTTGACAGTTTTAGAAAGGACATGAAATGTTTTGTGATGCTTTTGACGACACTTAGAATTTTGTAAAATTCATCTGTCTTTTCTTTTTCTAAATTCCTTACTTACTTCCTGCTTTATATATTTATCGCCAAGTAAAAGGTTACGACGATCATTTTGGATTGAAAACAATTGTCAAAGGTTTCAAAAACAGACATATGCACGTGTGATTTAATCAACCTTTTCTCACGATTTTCTTGAAAGACTTTTTTTTTCAATCATCACTCCGTAACGTCTTGTTCCAATCATCACCATGAACAAAGAGCATCTTTTGTTTTTCCAAAACATATTTTGTTCCACATTGAATCTAGTTATGTTATTATATCGATTGTGACAGATCGATCTCAAATTTGTTTTTATCGATCAACCCTCTATTATCACCTCATTCCATTTTTCCATTCTCTTCCTTCGTACGTAATGTCAAATCCAAAGTGTTCCAATACACACACACACACACACATACACACACACACACACACACACATATATATATATATATATATATATATATATATATATATATATTATTTAGAATATTTACCACAATGTTTGGGGCAGTCTACATCAATGTTTCAGGCTTAATTTGCCATCTTCAGGACTGAGTTGTTTTGTTGACTGTTGTTGTTTCTTGAAGTGGTTCCGGTTTGAAGTTAATTAAGAGGAATTTGCGTCGATGGGGACACTTTCCGTAGATCTCACTTTTCATGTTGAGTGTGGCTTCATGAGGTTGTTTGATTATAGTATATTTTTCTTCCAGGCATAAGCTACATTGTTTTGATGTTGGTGTGTATCCTGTTGCTTTAGATAAAATTTTCCATGAAATGTTGTGGTCTATTTTGTTGTCTTTTAATTTCCAAATATGTTCGCTGAGTTTTGTGGATGTTTTTTTGTTAGTGTTTCTAAATGTTGAGGTGTGGAGGTTGTATCTTGTTTTGAAATTATTTTCTGTTAGTCCTACATATTTTCTTGCTTGTTTGTTTTAGTTTCTGTGACTGTGGCTTGGTAAATTAAACTTGATTCTAAGCATTGTTTGTTTAGCGGGCAATGTTCTTTATTTCTGCAGTTGCATTTTCTAGTGGGTGGGTTTTGTTCTTGTCGGTGGTTTATTAATATTTTTTTGTTGTGGCTTGAAATTATTTGTTCTATGTTGCGCATACACGAGTAACTTATTTTTATGGTATTCCTGTTGATAATTTTATGTAGCTTGTAGTTTTTTGGAAAGTGTGTATCAATTAACTTCAGGAACTGCTGTCCTATGTTTGTGCTGACGTTTATGTCGAAAGGTGGGTTGAACCAAGTTATGTGTCGTTTTCTTGTTTTACGTTCTTCACTTGTGTGTTGGGGTTTACATGAGAGGGAGGCGTCTGTGTATACAAATGGTGTGTTGTATCCACTTTTTGTGAGTGCTTCTTTGTAGGGGGTGGCTGCGACGTTGAATATCTTCTGTTTTCCGAAAGTTTGCTCACCCTCAGTGCTATGTTTTTTGGTATGTTTTCAATGACGGGACGGGGGTGGTTGCTGTTTTTATTAATGTAGCTAATGGTGTTGTTTGGTTTTCTGAACGGTTGGAATGAATTGGATTTTATGTCGAATGTGATGTCGAGGAAGTCAACTGTTTTTTGTTTGCTTCTATCGTGATTTTCAAATTGTTGTTTTGGAATATTTTACAGATTTGTTTTTTGATGTTTTCGTTCGCTCTTGGTCGTCTGTTGGTTATAGCGAGTCCGTCATCTCTATAGAGGCCGATGTATGTGTGTGTGTGTTGTAGTTGTGACAGGATGTAGAGTCCGACCAGTTCGCATGTTTCAGCACCGTCGAACGAACCCATTGTTACGTCGAAATCATTGTGTCGCTTTGTCCACGGTGTGTTGTCGTAGTATAGTGTGCTGTGCTTGGTGTGTTTGATGATGTGTTTTTCCTCTTCTGTGATGTTGGTGTATTTTGCTGCGAATTCCAATGCTTTGTTTAGTAAGTCTGGAGTGATGGAGGGGTAAAAATCGCAAATGTCGAAAGAGATGAAGGTGCAATTTTCTTTGTTTTGGATATTTTTGAACCATTCAATGACTTCATCGGTGTTTTTCCACTGGTTGAATTTAGTTGCTTCTTTGACGTTTTTATTTATTTTTTCTAATATCTTTTTGCTGATTTTTCCAATTTCAGATTTGTATGGATTTATTAGTCTACATTTTGGATTATTTTTGAAGTCAGGCTTGTGATCTTTTAATGTGATGAACGCTTCTCTTCTTGGTGCTATATCGATTCGATCGCTAAGGTCAAGTCTGTTCGCTATATTCTTATCTTCTTTTGTGATCTCTTCGGTTCTATGTGTTCTGTCTTTCTTATAGTCTTTGTTGATTTGTTTGTGTGTCATTTTATCATATTCCTCAGGTGTCATTTTATAATAGTTGTTGGATTTGTCGGCTGGTATCAGAAGTTGTTTTTCTTTGTTTATTTTCTTCACATCGTTAGTCAGTTGGTTTTGGAAGTTGTTATTTTTGTTTTTGAATTGCACACTTTGAATGAGATCTGAAAGTCCGTCTTCTAATTTTTTTAATTCAGGTATTGGGGGGGGGGGGGTGAATTTGTAGAGTTGAAGCCGTACGTTTTTTTGTGGGTGGTTTCTAAATGTGGGTTCAGAAAAAAGAATGTTCTCCATCGTAGATACTTGACAAATGTTTCTGTTCTTGCTATTAGTGATTTAATGTAAGATTTTCTGTTGCAGGTAGGGATATTCTTTGTAGAATATGGGAAAGTAGTAGGTCTAAGTTGTGGCGTAGTATCCATTTTGTGTCTAAGAGTGCTCAACGGTGCGGAGCTGTGTATTGAATCGTGTTTGATACAAATATGGTACGAAAAGTGCTCGACATGTAGTAATGGAGCGAATTATTATTTAGAATATTTACCACAATGTTTGGGGCAGTCTACATCAATGTTTCAGGCTTAATTTGCCATCTTCAGGACTGAGTTGTTTTGTTGACTGTTGTTGTTTCTTGAAGTGGTTCCGGTTTGAAGTTAATTAAGAGGAATTTGCGTCGATGGGGACACTTTCCGTAGATCTCACTTTTCATGTTGAGTGTGGCTTCATGAGGTTGTTTGATTATAGTATATTTTTCTTCCAGGCATAAGCTACATTGTTTTGATGTTGGTGTGTATCCTGTTGCTTTAGATAAAATTTTCCATGAAATGTTGTGGTCTATTTTGTTGTCTTTTAATTTCCAAATATGTTCGCTGAGTTTTGTGGATGTTTTTTTGTTAGTGTTTCTAAATGTTGAGGTGTGGAGGTTGTATCTTGTTTTGAAATTATTTTCTGTTAGTCCTACATATTTTTCTTGCTTGTTTGTTTTAGTTTCTGTGACTGTGGCTTGGTAAATTAAACTTGATTCTAAGCATTGTTTGTTTAGCGGGCAATGTTCTTTATTTCTGCAGTTGCATTTTCTAGTGGGTGGGTTTTGTTCTTGTCGGTGGTTTATTAATATTTTTTTGTTGTGGCTTGAAATTATTTGTTCTATGTTGCGCATACACGAGTAACTTATTTTTATGGTATTCCTGTTGATAATTTTATGTAGCTTGTAGTTTTTTGGAAAGTGTGTATCAATTAACTTCAGGAACTGCTGTCCTATGTTTGTGCTGACGTTTATGTCGAAAGGTGGGTTGAACCAAGTTATGTGTCGTTTTCTTGTTTTACGTTCTTCACTTGTGTGTTGGGGTTTACATGAGAGGGAGGCGTCTGTGTATACAAATGGTGTGTTGTATCCACTTTTTGTGAGTGCTTCTTTGTAGGGGGTGGCTGCGACGTTGAATATCTTCTGTTTTCCGAAAGTTTGCTCACCCTCAGTGCTATGTTTTTTGGTATGTTTTCAATGACGGGACGGGGGTGGTTGCTGTTTTTATTAATGTAGCTAATGGTGTTGTTTGGTTTTCTGAACGGTTGGAATGAATTGGATTTTATGTCGAATGTGATGTCGAGGAAGTCAACTGTTTTTTGTTTGCTTCTATCGTGATTTTCAAATTGTTGTTTTGGAATATTTTACAGATTTGTTTTTTGATGTTTTCGTTCGCTCTTGGTCGTCTGTTGGTTATAGCGAGTCCGTCATCTCTATAGAGGCCGATGTATGTGTGTGTGTGTTGTAGTTGTGACAGGATGTAGAGTCCGACCAGTTCGCATGTTTCAGCACCGTCGAACGAACCCATTGTTACGTCGAAATCATTGTGTCGCTTTGTCCACGGTGTGTTGTCGTAGTATAGTGTGCTGTGCTTGGTGTGTTTGATGATGTGTTTTTCCTCTTCTGTGATGTTGGTGTATTTTGCTGCGAATTCCAATGCTTTGTTTAGTAAGTCTGGAGTGATGGAGGGGTAAAAATCGCAAATGTCGAAAGAGATGAAGGTGCAATTTTCTTTGTTTTGGATATTTTTGAACCATTCAATGACTTCATCGGTGTTTTTCCACTGGTTGAATTTAGTTGCTTCTTTGACGTTTTTATTTATTTTTTCTAATATCTTTTTGCTGATTTTTCCAATTTCAGATTTGTATGGATTTATTAGTCTACATTTTGGATTATTTTTGAAGTCAGGCTTGTGATCTTTTAATGTGATGAACGCTTCTCTTCTTGGTGCTATATCGATTCGATCGCTAAGGTCAAGTCTGTTCGCTATATTCTTATCTTCTTTTGTGATCTCTTCGGTTCTATGTGTTCTGTCTTTCTTATAGTCTTTGTTGATTTGTTTGTGTGTCATTTTATCATATTCCTCAGGTGTCATTTTATAATAGTTGTTGGATTTGTCGGCTGGTATCAGAAGTTGTTTTTCTTTGTTTATTTTCTTCACATCGTTAGTCAGTTGGTTTTGGAAGTTGTTATTTTTGTTTTTGAATTGCACACTTTGAATGAGATCTGAAAGTCCGTCTTCTAATTTTTTTTAATTCAGGTATTGGGGGGGGGGGTGAATTTGTAGAGTTGAAGCCGTACGTTTTTTTGTGGGTGGTTTCTAAATGTGGGTTCAGAAAAAAGAATGTTCTCCATCGTAGATACTTGACAAATGTTTCTGTTCTTGCTATTAGTGATTTAATGTAAGATTTTCTGTTGCAGGTAGGGATATTCTTTGTAGAATATGGGAAAGTAGTAGGTCTAAGTTGTGGCGTAGTATCCATTTTGTGTCTAAGAGTGCTCAACGGTGCGGAGCTGTGTATTGAATCGTGTTTGATACAAATATGGTACGAAAAGTGCTCGACATGTAGTAATGGAGCGAATTATTATTTAGAATATTTACCACAATGTTTGGGGCAGTCTACATCAATGTTTCAGGCTTAATTTGCCATCTTCAGGACTGAGTTGTTTTGTTGACTGTTGTTGTTTCTTGAAGTGGTTCCGGTTTGAAGTTAATTAAGAGGAATTTGCGTCGATGGGGACACTTTCCGTAGATCTCACTTTTCATGTTGAGTGTGGCTTCATGAGGTTGTTTGATTATAGTATATTTTTCTTCCAGGCATAAGCTACATTGTTTTGATGTTGGTGTGTATCCTGTTGCTTTAGATAAAATTTTCCATGAAATGTTGTGGTCTATTTTGTTGTCTTTTAATTTCCAAATATGTTCGCTGAGTTTTGTGGATGTTTTTTTGTTAGTGTTTCTAAATGTTGAGGTGTGGAGGTTGTATCTTGTTTTGAAATTATTTTCTGTTAGTCCTACATATTTTTCTTGCTTGTTTGTTTTAGTTTCTGTGACTGTGGCTTGGTAAATTAAACTTGATTCTAAGCATTGTTTGTTTAGCGGGCAATGTTCTTTATTTCTGCAGTTGCATTTTCTAGTGGGGGGGTTTTGTTCTTGTCGGTGGTTTATTAATATTTTTTTGTTGTGGCTTGAAATTATTTGTTCTATGTTGCGCATACACGAGTAACTTATTTTTATGGTATTCCTGTTGATAATTTTATGTAGCTTGTCGTTTTTTGGAAAGTGTGTATCAATTAACTTCAGGAACTGCTGTCCTATGTTTGTGCTGACGTTTATGTCGAAAGGTGGGTTGAACCAAGTTATGTGTCGTTTTCTTGTTTTACGTTCTTCACTTGTGTGTTGGGGTTTACATGAGAGGGATGCGTCTGTGTATACAAATGGTGTGTTGTATCCACTTTTTGTGAGTTCTTCTTTGTAGGGGGTTGCTGCGACGTTGAATATCTCTCTGTTTTCCGAAAGTTTGCTCACCCTCAGTGCTATGTTTTTTGGTATGTTTTCAATGACGGGACGGGGGTGGTTGCTGTTTTTATTAATGTAGCTAATGGTGTTGTTTGGTTTTCTGAACGGTTGGAATGAATTGGATTTTATGTCGAATGTGATGTCGAGGAAGTCAACTGTTTTTTTGTTTGCTTCTATCGTGATTTTCAAATTGTTGTTTTGGAATATTTTACAGATTTGTTTTTTGATGTTTTCGTTCGCTCTTGGTCGTCTGTTGGTTATAGCGAGTCCGTCGAGCACTTTTCGTACCATATTTGTATCAAACACGATTCAATACACAGCTCCGCACCGTTGAGCACTCTTAGACACAAAATGGATACTACGCCACAACTTAGACCTACTACTTTCCCATATTCTACAAAGAATATCCCTACCTGCAACAGAAAATCTTACATTAAATCACTAATAGCAAGAACAGAAACATTTGTCAAGAATCTACGATGGAGAACATTCTTTTTTCTGAACCCACATTTAGAAACCACCCACAAAAAAACGTACGGCTTCAACTCTACAAATTCACCCCCCCCCCCCAATACCTGAATTAAAAAAATTAGAAGACGGACTTTCAGATCTCATTCAAAGTGTGCAATTCAAAAACAAAAATAACAACTTCCAAAACCAACTGACTAACGATGTGAAGAAATAAACAAAGAAAAACAACTTCTGATACCAGCCGACAAATCCAACAACTATTATAAAATGACACCTGAGGAATATGATAAAATGACACACAAACAAATCAACAAAGACTATAAGAAAGACAGAACACATAGAACCGAAGAGATCACAAAAGAAGATAAGAATATAGCGAACAGACTTGACCTTAGCGATCGAATCGATATAGCACCAAGAAGAGAAGCGTTCATCACATTAAAAGATCACAAGCCTGACTTCAAAAATAATCCAAAATGTAGACTAATAAATCCATACAAATCTGAAATTGGAAAAATCAGCAAAAAGATATTAGAAAAAATAAATAAAAACGTCAAAGAAGCAACTAAATTCAACCAGTGGAAAAACAACCGATGAAGTCATTGAATGGTTCAAAAATATCCAAAACAAAGAAAATTGCACCTTCATCTCTTTCGACATTTGCGATTTTTACCCCTCCATCACTCCAGACTACTAAACAAAGCATTGGAATTCGCAGCAAAATACACCAACATCACAGAAGAGGAAAAACACATCATCCAAACACACCAAGCACAGCACACTATACTACGACAACACACCGTGGACAAAGCGACACAATGATTTCGACGTAACAATGGGTTCGTTCGACGGTGCTGAAACATGCGAACTGGTCGGACTCTACATCCTGTCACAACTACAACACACACACACATACATCGGCCTCTATAGAGATGACGGACTCGCTATAACCAACAGACGACCAAGAGCGAACGAAAACATCAAAAACAAATCTGTAAAATATTCCAAAACAACCAATTTGAAAATCACGATAGAAGCAAACAAAAAAACAGTTGACTTCCTCGACATCACATTCGACATAAAATCCAATTCATTCCAACCGTTCAGAAAACCAAACAACACCATTAGCTACATTAATAAAAACAGCAACCACCCCCGTCCCGTCATTGAAAACATATCAAAAAACATAGCACTGAGGGTGAGCAAACTTTCGGAAAACAGAAGATATTCAACGTCGCAGCCACCCCCCTACAAAGAAGCACTCACAAAAAGTGGATACAACACACCATTTGTATACACAGACGCCTCCCTCTCATGTAAACCCCAACACACAAGTGAAGAACGTAAAACAAGAAAACGACACATAACTTGGTTCAACCCACCTTTCGACATAAACGTCAGCACAAACATAGGACAGCAGTTCCTGAAGTTAATTGATACACACTTTCCAAAAACCTACAAGCTACATAAAATTATCAACAGGAATACCATAAAAATAAGTTACTCGTGTATGCGCAACATAGAACAAATAATTTCAAGCCACAACAAAAAAATATTAATAAACCACCGACAAGAACAAAACCCACCCACTAGAAAATGCAACTGCAGAAATAAAGAACATGGCCCGCTAAACAAACAATGCTTAGAATCAAGTTTAATTTACCAAGCCACAGTCACAGAAACTAAAACAAACAAGCAAGAAAAATATGTAGGACTAACAGAAAATAATTTCAAAACAAGATACAACCTCCACACCTCAACATTTAGAAACACTAACAAAAAAACATCCACAAAACTCAGCGAACATATTTGGAAATTAAAAGACAACAAAATAAACCACAACATTTCATGGAAAATTTTATCTAAAGCAACAGGATACACACCAACATCAAAACAAGTAGCTTATGCCTGGAAGAAAAATATACTATAATCAAACAACCTCATGAAGCCACACTCAACATGAAAAGTGAGATCTACGGAAAGTGTCCCCATCGACGCAAATTCCTCTTAATTAACTTCAAACCGGAACCACTTCAAGAAACAACAACAGTCAACAAAACAACTCAGTCCTGAAGATGGCAAATTAAGCCTGAAACATTGATGTAGACTGCCCCAAACATTGTGGTAAATATTCTAAATAATAATTCGCTCCATTACTACATGTCGAGCACTTTTCGTACCATATTTGTATCAAACACGATTCAATATATATATATATATATATATATATATATATATAAATATATATATATATATATATGAATTAAATTATCTAATCCTGGTGTCTTTGATGATAAAAAAATCTTGAGCTTTAATATAGCGTAATATCCACTTAACGTGCTCAAAGCGCTTTACAAGGGTCCATGACCAACTGCAACACGTAACATGTTACGCCCTTTTAGGCGGAATTATAATTTTTGTCTGACATAGACAACGCTGTTTACAACAGGTACCGATTTTACACCTTAGTACGGTGAGAGAATGTGAGTAAATAGCCTTTTCGAAGGACTCAGCTATTTGCCGAACGAGGTTAGAACCCAGGACCTTCCGATCTGAAAGCGAGTGTCATTCCACAAGACCACATACATTTTAACTCTCCTCCTCCTCCCGCCCCCCCCCCCTCTCTCTCTCTCTCTCTCTCTCTCTCTCTCTCTCTCTCTCTCTCTCTCTCTCTATGTGTGTGTGTGTGTGTGTGTGTGTGTGTGTGTGTGTGCGTGCATGTCCCTCTCTTTTCCCGAATATTTGTACACAGAGAACGGATGGGTAAAAGTACGTACTTGCAAATGCTGGATCGATCGGCGTCACAATGAAAAACACTTTTGCTAAATCTAAATTAGATACAGCAGCTTCTAATGGTGCTCACACTACTTTGTTATGGCGATCAATCCAGAATACTATTGGACGAATATTAATTCAGAAAAGTAAATTGAGTTTTTATTCTCAATTGACTTCTGGCACTTTTTTTTTTACTCACTTCATTTCTTGTTTGTTATCAACATAAGAGTCTTCTCAACTCATTTTTCTGGTTTTAAGCCTTCTTTAATTGACAACTCTAGGATAAAAAACGTCACATTATTAAAATCCAACGAACATCTTTTAGTCATTCCGATTTATTTTGCATACCACATATGAATTTGAAGAGAAATCCTTTTCATTTATATAAAAATACAATGCTCTTTTGTAAAGCTCTCCTTACTGATCAAATTATCTTATGCAAAGTATGTTCCTATCAATTATTGTTTTTTGAGTTTAAGAAAACAACTTTTTATGTTTAAGATATGTATGCCATTTGGAGAAAATCCTGAGAATAGCTGGTTAGGAGAGAGTTAAATATCAATCTATCAAAATAAAGTAGTCATTCAGAGCCATAAGGCCCATGGAGCCAGAGTTCATCCCGGTTTCTATAGCGTGAAACGGATAATAGAAAGGGCTTCTAAAGGGATCTATAGGAATGAGATTTCAAAACAGATTTAAGAGTAGCGCCCCTTTGTTGGAAGTCGCGTCTTGACAACCGACAGACGCTATCGCCATTATTAGTACCAATCATTAGCGGGAAGTTCAGCAACGTTTAGGAAGGGTTGTCTCATCGCATTGTATTATTTATCAACATCTTTTATTTCTAATTTGTAGTCTACACCATATTTTGATAACATTTCATAATGGAGAAAACTAAAGAAAAATGAATAATAAATTTTGTATTTGGAGCGCTTGGTTTGTAGTTGGAGACGAAGCTTCGGTTTGTTTACAAATAACTTCTCCACCGGTGACGTCCAATCAAGGGACGCTACTCTTCCGCTAATCACATTCCCTATAGAAAAGTACTTTCCGCCAGTTCTAAAAGACCCATCTACCCAATCAAGCTGGATGAACTGCACCTCGAATCATCGCGGTCCCTATGCGTGGTGAAGCGAGTGCCTTCCAACTGAGCTATCGTGAACCCCATTAAAATGACCACTGGCTTATCAAAAAGTTTGAAATAGTCTAAGATTCAAGGGTCATTTTAATCAATAGATATTTGAAATTAAAGATTTTTAGCCAAAACGAAAAAATGCTTTGGCAGACTACGCCACGAATCCCTTGGCCGGACCAACATTTCTAGACTATCTAGATAGTAAAAAAAAATCATAATATGTCCATTTTTTTTCCCAACACATAAAGCTAACATAAAAAGTGATGAGTATCCCATCCTACACAATTATGGGTTTGGAGAGACCCTTAGGGACACCTCTTGATGCGATGGTGAATTCGAGAACTTGCTACAATTTAATCTGTCCCCAGATCGTGGTTAGTCGTCGGGATCGGATGGTGGCAGTCTAGTCTAGATGGTGTTTTTGTTTTAATAATTCTACACTGTTTGTTATAGTTGACACTCTACATAGTGTTGCAATTTTGGTTCTTAAAATCGATTTGAAAGGATTAGACTGTGAAAGATTGAATTATATAGACAGACGGTAAACAAACTAATCTCGTTCGCTGACAAAACTATCTTTTCTCATTTTGAATAGAAACCTTTTAGTTCCTATATGTGATCCACCGAGTCAAACTGGTAGTATGCGAGAGTGAACTTTATGAGTAAATTTATTGGAAGATTAAAATAATCAGAAAAGGGAAAATTATATATTTTGAAGTTTAAGACAAACCCCCCACCTCTCTCAATCTATAAAATAAAAACTATTTTAACTCAAATTTATAAGATGCGCTTCAGGAATGATTTTAATCCCGAGAGTCACTGAGGTATAGTCCCGTGTTATATATATCTATCTATATATATATATATATATATATATATATATATATATATTATATATATATAATGGAGAGAGAGAGAGAGAGAGAGAGAGAGAGGAGAGAGAGAGATGACTCTCATCTTGTCGAAGGCTTAATTAAATTATGAAACGTCTTTAAATTGTCAGATTTCACTAGACAACATGGAGATCACAATGCCTCAAAGAAGTCATTAATTTTTCACAATAAAAGGATTTTAATTATGACCAAGTTTTAATGTAAATTATCATCTGGTTTACCTCAACATAACACCGGATTGAAATGGTCGGTATCAAATGTTTTGCTGGTTTATTGGGAAAACTAATTAAATCTGGATATTAATTCAACAGGTTTGAATGCACTTATTAGTTGTTGTTTTGGCCACTCCAGGCCATTAACCAGATGGAGTTGACGTTTATTCTTTAATTCGATGAGTAAAAAAGGATCGTAGAAATTGAGCATTGCTTCCTCCCTTAAAGAGATTTTTTTTTCAGGATAATTTCCAACAAATCGTCATTTTTATTATAACAGCTTTAGGACTTAAATTCAATCATCTGGTGTACAAAGTGTAGCCGGTTAAAGCGTTGTCTCTCTGTCGACAAAAGAATGTCATGACATGATTTTCTTGGTATGAGATTCATAAAAACCAAGTTGAATATATTTAGATGATATTGCTCTATATAAACATTAGACCTTTAGAAAGGTGCGGTTATATAGAATGCTTTTTCCCAGCGGATAGAGACAAAATCCAGAAAAAAAGGGTTTGTTCATTGTTTATTATTTTAAATTGGAATTCATATGGTCACAAGCAGTATACCACAAACGAAATTTATAATACAAGAGAATTCATGAGGAATAGACCAATTTATTGCCACAAAAATATTATAGAACTGTTTTGAATATTGCTTAGAGAATAAGCAATATTCAATCAATTGCTACTCTAAAAAATTACATT
>NW_027622259.1:0-13525 GCF_034508935.2 Berghia stephanieae
AAATACATTTTCTAAACATTGTGAATCCAAAAGATCAAAAAGGACTTTTTCATGCAAAAGTTCGTATTTTTACCCACACTGTTGAAACCTCGGAAATTTGAAAAAATCGTCAATTTTCCCCCCCCCCCCCCCCCCCCCCAAAAAAAAAAAACTGAAAAAAAATGAAAAATCTGGAAACTCAAAAATTCTCTTTCTGAACATTGTGGAATCTCAAAGATGCTGAAAATGGACTCTTAAATGCAAAAGTTCGATGATTTATCATACCTGTTGAAAAACTCGGAAATTTAAAAAAAAATCGTCAAATTTTCACCCAAAAAAAAAAAAAAAAGGGAATAAAAAATCTGGAAACTCCAAAATTCTACTTTCTAAACATTGTGAATCTCAAAAGATCTAAAAATTACTCTTTCATGCAAAAGTTCGATGATTTATCATACGTTGAAACTCGGAAATTTGAAAAAATCGTCAAATTTCACCAAAAAACGTGAAAAAAAAAAAATCTGAAAACTCCTAAATTATACTTTTTAAACATTGTGAAACCGAAAGACGTTCAAAATCGACTCTTTCATGAAAAATTTTCGTGATTTCATCAATTGTCGAAAATTCAATTTAAAAAAACGTCAAAAATTTTACCATAAAAACGTGAAAAAATCGAAAATTTCAAAAATCCAAAATTTTTAATTTTTTGATCATTTTAAAACCTGAAGATGTCAAATCGACATTCTGAAAAAATTTTAAGATTTCATAATTGTCGAAACCGGAAATTTTAAAAAATCTCAAATTTCACAAAAAAAAAAAAAAACGAAAAAAATGAAAAACTGGAAAACCCCCCCAAAAAACTACTTTCTACATTGGAATCTCAAAAAATCCCCAAAAAAGACTTTTTCAGCAAAAGTTCGATATTTTTTCACACGTTGAAACCCGGGAAAATTTTAAAAAATCGAAATTCCCCCCCCCCCCCCCCTAAAAAAAAAATAAAAAAATGAAAAAACGGGAAAATCCAAAATTCTACTTTCTAAAAATTGTGAAAACCAAAAATGCAAAATACCTTTTATGCAAAAGTTCGATGATTTTATCCCTCGTTGAAAACTCGAAATTGAAAAAAATCGTCAAAATTTCACCCAAAAAAAAAAAAAAATGAAAAAAACCAAAAATCTGGGAAAATCCCAAAAATTTTACTTCCAAAAATTTGAACCAAAAAATCTAAAATACTCTTTCATGCAAAAATTCGATATTTTTCAACTTTGAAAACCCCGGAATTTGAAAAAAAACGTCAAATTTTTTTTTTTTTTTTTTTTTTTTTTTAAAAAAAAAAAAAAAAAAAAAAAAAAAAAAAAAAAAAATTTCATCAATTTTGAAATTTGGGAAAATTAAAAAAAATCGTCAAAAATTCACCAAAAACGTGGGAAAAAAAACAAAATTTTAAAAAAACCAAAATTTTTTTTAAAAAAAAGTAAAAAATCGAAGATTCAAAGTCGCTATTTCTAAAAAAATTTTTAAAAATTTATCAAATTTTTTTAAAATTTGGGAAAATTTTTTTTAAAAACTCAAATTTCACAAAAAAAAAAAAACGTGAAAAAAATGAAAAAACTGGAAACCCAAAATTTTTCCCTTTCCCAAAATTGTGAAACTCAAAAAATGCTAAAATGGGCTCTTTCATGCAAAAGTTCGATGATTTATACAAACCCCTTTTTTAAAAAACCTCGGGAAATTGAAAAAAATCGTCAAATTCCCCCCCCCCCCCCCCCCCCCAAAAAAAAAAAATGAAAAAAATGAAAAATTCTGAAACTCAAAAAAACAAAATTCTGAACATACATTGTGAATCTCGAAAGATGCTCAAATGGACTCTTTCATGCAAAAGTTTCGATGATTTTATCACACTGTTGAAACTCGGAAATTTGAAAAAATCGTCAAATTTCACCCAAAAAAAAAAAAAAACAAAAAAGATCAAATCTGGAAACTCCAAAATTCACTTTCTAAACATTGTGAATCTCAAAAGAAAACTAAAAAAACCCTTTCAATGCAAAATTCGATGATTTTATCACACTGTTGAAACCTCGGGAAATTTGAAAAAAAAGGTCAAAATTCCCCCCCCTCCCCCCCCTGAAAAAAAAAAAAGTGAAAAAAATGAAAAATCTGAAACTCAAAAATTCTACTTTCCTACATTGTGAACTCGAAAGAGCTAAAAATGGACTTTTTCATGCAAAAGTTCGATGATTTATCAACTGTTGAAACTCGGAAATTTGAAAAAAAACTCAAATTTCACCCAAAAAAAGTGAAAAAAAAACAAAAATCTGTAAACTCCTAAATTATATATTTGAACATTGTGAAAACCCAAAGACGTTCAAATCGACTCATCATGAAAAAGTTTTGATGATTCATCAATTGTCCAAAATTCGGAAAATTTTAAAAAAATCGTCAAAATTTCACCATAACACGTGGAAAAATCGAAAATTTCATAAATCCAAAATTTTAATTTTTGATCATTTTTAAAACTCTGAAATCTCAAAGTCACTATTTCGTGAAAAAATTTGAAAAATTTCATCAGTTGCGAAAACTCGGAAATTTTAAATAATCTCAAATTTCCCCGAAAAAAAAAAAACGTGAAATAAATAAAAAAACGGGAAAATCCAAAATTCTACTTTTCTAAAAAATTGTAATCTTTAAAAATCTCAAAATGGACCTCTTTCATCAAAAGTTCGATATTTATCACACTGTTGAAAACCCGGAAATTTGAAAAACCGTCAAATTCCCCCCCCCCCCCCCCCCCCCCCCCCCCCCGTGAAAAAAAAAAAGGAAAAAAAAAAAAATCGGAAACCTCAAAAAAACTACTTTTGAACATTTTTGAACTCGAAAGATGCGAAAATGGACTCTTTCAAAAGAAAATTTCGATGATTTTATCCTAAATTTTAAAAAACTCGGAAATTTGAAAAAAACGGCAAATTCCCCCCCCCCCCCCCCCCCCCCCTTAAAAAAAAAAAAAAAAAGTGAAAAAAAAAGAAAAATCTGGAAAATCCAAAAATTACTTCCTACTTTTTTAATCCAAAAAAGAAAAGATCTTTCATGCAAAATTTTTATGTTTATAATTTAAACCAAATTTAAAAAATTAAATTTCCCCCCCAAAACGTGAAAAAAAAAAAAAAAATCGAACTCCTAAATTATACTTTTAAACTTGTGAAACTCGAAAGACGTTCAAAATGACTCTTCATGAAAAAGTTCGATGATTTCACAGATTGTCGAAAATTCGGAAATTTGAAAAAATCGTCAAATTTCACCATAAAACGTGAAAAAATCAAAATTTCAAAATCAAAATTTTAATTTGTGATCATTGTAAAACTCTGAAGAGGGGGGGGGGGGGGGGGAAAAAAGATCTAAAATGGACCTTTCATGCAAAAGTTCGATGTTTTTATCAACGGGTTGAAACTCGGAAATTTAAAAAAATGTCAAATTTCCCAAAAAAAAAAAAAAACTGAAAAAAATAAAAAATCGGAAAAACCCAAAAATTCTACTTTTAACATTGTGAAATCTCAAAGATGCTAAAATGGACTCTTTCATGAAAAGTTCGTTGATTTTATCAACTTTAAAACCCTCGGGAAATTTGAAAAAAAATGAAAATTTCCCCCCCCCCCCCCCCAAAAAAAAAAAAAACGGGAAAAAAAAAAAAACGGAAACTAAAAAATTTACTTTCTGACATTGGAATCTCGAAAGATGCTAAAATGGCCCTTTCTTTAAAAGTTTGAGTTTTTATCATACTGTTAAAAACGGGGAAATTTGAAAAAAATCGTCAAATTTCACCCCAAAAAAAAAAAAAAGAAAAATCAAAAAACGGGAAACCCCAAAAAATTTACTTTTAAACATTGTGAACTAAAAAAGATCCCCAAAAAAAATTTTACTCTTTCATGAAAAAAGTTCGATGTTTTTTATCAATGTGAAATGGAAATTTGAAAAAATCGTCAAAATTTCCCCCAAAAAAAAAAACGGGAAAAAAATAAAAAAATAAAAAAAAAATTTAAAAAAATTTAGTAAACTCGAAGAACTTAAAAAATGACTTTTCATGAAAAAATTGAGTTTATCAATTTGTAAAAATCGGAAATTTTAAAAAAAACGTAAAATTTCCCCCCCCCAAAAAAAAAAACGTGAAAAAAAAAAAATTAAACCCCAAAAATTTTTTTACTTTGTAACTCGAAAAATCTAAAAATGATTTTCTGAAAAATTGGTTTTAATCATTTTTTAAAAAACCCGGAAATTTTAAAAAAATCTAAAATTTCCCCCCCCCCCCAAAAAAAAAAACGTAAAAAAAAAATAAAAATCGGAAACCCCAAAATCTTTTACATTGTGAACTCAAAAGACTCAAAATGACTCTTTCATGAAAAGTCATGATTTCACAGTTGTCGAAATTTTTCACAATTTAAAAAAAAAAATCGTAAAAATGTCCCTAAAGGTGGAAAAATCGAAAAAAATAAACCAAAAAATTTTAAATTTGACATGTAAAATCTGAAGTGCTAAAGGAAAATTTCAAAAAAAATTTAAAAGATTTTATAATTTGAAATCGGAATTTAAAAATGTAAAATTTCACCAAAAAAAAAAGTGAAAAAAAATAAAAATCTGAAACTCCAAAATTACTTTTTACATGTGAATCCAAGATCCAAAAAAAGACTTTTTTATGCAAAGGGTTCATGTTTTTATCACACTTTTGGGAAACCTTGGGGAAATTTGAAAAAATCGTCAAATTTCCCCCCCCCCCCCCCCCTAAAAAAAAAATGAAAAAAAGAAAAATTTTGGAAACTCAAAAATTTCCCTATTTTCTGAACATTTTGGAACTCAAAAGGGTGTTTAAAATGGAATCTTTCATGCAAAAAGTTCGAATGATTTTTTTTTCATACTTTTAACCCCGGAAATTTTTGAAAAAATAAAAAAAAATTTCCCCCCAAAAAACGGTGAAAAAAAAAAAAATCTGTAAAACCCTAAATTATATTTTTTAAACATTGTGAAACTCAAAAGGGACGTCAAAATCGACTCTTTCAGAAAAAGTTCGATGATTTCATCGATTGTCGAAAATTCGAAATTAAAAAAATAATCGTCAAATTTCACCTAAACGTGAAAAAAAATCGAAAAATTTCAAAAATCAAATTTTAAAAATTTTTTAAACATTGTAAAACTTCTAAAAGATGCCAAAGTCGACTAATTTCTGTGAAAAAATTTGAAGATTTCATCGATTGTCGAAAACTCGGAAATTAAAAAAATCGTCAAATTTCACAAAAAAAAAAAAAACGTGAAAAAAATGAAAAATCTGGAAACTCCAAAAGTACTACTTTCTTAAACAATTGAGGAATCTCAAAAAGTTGCTCAAAATAGACCTTTCATGCAAAAGTTCGATGAGTTTTATCACACTGGTTGAAACCTCGGAAATTTGAAAAATCGTCACATTCCCCCCCCCCCCACCGCGTGAGAAAAAAAACCGAAAAAAATGAAAATTCAGAGAAACTCAAAATTCTACTTTCTGTACATTGTAAAATCTCGAAAGATGCTGAAAATGAAGTCTTTCATTCAAAAGTTCGTATGATTTTATCATACTGTTTAAAACTCGGAACTTTGAAAAAATCGTCACAATTTCACACCCAAAAAAAAAACATGATAAAGAATCAAAAATCTGGAAACTCCCAAAATTCTACTTCTAAACATTTGTGGAAATCTCAAAGATGCAAAATTTAACTCATTTCATGCAAAGGGGGGGGGGGCGGGAGGGGGAAGATCGATGATTTTATTATATCACACTGTTCACAACCTCGGAAATTTAGAAAAAAATAGCTCCAATTTCCCCCCTCCCCCCCCCCTTCCGAAAAAAAAAACGTGAAAAAAATGAAAAATCTGGAAACGTTCCTAACAGTCTACTTTCTGGACATGTGTGTATCTACGAAAGATCCTCAAAATAGCAGAAAGAAAAAAAAAATAAATAGGAATAGACATAAAAGAGCAAGGTAGTAGAGGGGAAAGCGCTTTGTTCATGCAAAATTCGATGATTTTAACACACTGTTGAAACCTTCGGAAATTGAAAAAATCGTCAAATTTCTTCCCCCCCCCCCCCTGAAAAAAAACGTGAAAAAAATTAAAAATCTGGAAACTCCCATATGGTCAAAAATCTGCCGTACTTTCTCGAACTTTTTGTGAAGCTCGAAAGATGCTGAAAATGGAAAACATTCATCAGAAAGTTCGATGATTTACACATACTGGTTGAAAACTCGGAAAATTGCAAAAATCAATCAAAGTTTCACCCAAAAAACGTGAAAAAAAAAATCAAAAATCTTTAAACTCCTAAATGATCCTATTATTAACATTGTGAAACTCCGAAAGACGTTCAAAATCGACTCCTTTCATGAAAAAGTTCGATAGATTTCAACAGATTGTCGAAAATATCGTAAATTTAAAGAAAAATCGTCAAAATATTTCAGCCATAAAAAACGTAGAAAAATCGAAAAATTTCAAAATCCCAAATTTTAATTTATGATGATGCATTGATAAAGAAGCTTCTGAAGAATTCACAACGAGTCGAACTATTTCGTGAAAAAATTTGAAAAATTCATCGTATTGTCGAAAAAAAGCCCTGTCGATACGGAAGATCTTTATTAAAAAATTCGGGTCAAATTTCACAAAAAAAAAAAAAAATCGAGAAAAAAATGAAAAATCTGGAAACGCCAAAATTCTACTTTACTGGACATTGTGAATCACGAAAGATGCTCAAAATATACTCTTTCATGCAAAAGTTCGATGATTTAAACACACTGTTGAAACACTCGGAATTTTGAAAAAATCGACCAATTCCGCGTCCCCCCGCCCTCCCGTTAAAAAAAAAAACGTGAAAAAAAATGAAAAATCTGGAAAACTTCAAAAAATCTACGATTCTGAACATTGTGAATCGCGAAAATATGAGCTCAAAAAAGGACTCTTTCATCAAAAGTATCGATGATTTTAATCACACACTGTTGAAACCGTCGGAACAATTTAACAAAAATCTGCTCCAAACTTATCCTCACCCCACCACCCCCCACCCCCTCCCCTCCCGTGAAAAAAAAAAAGTGAGAGAAAAAAAATGAAATATCTGAAACTGAAAAATTCGAACTTTCTGAACATTGTGGAGCTCGAAAGATGCTGAAAATGGACTGCTTTCATTGTCAAAAGTTCGGATGATTTTATCATACTGTGAAAACTCGGTAAGATTTGAAAAAAATCGTCCAAATTTCACACCAAAAAGAAAAAAAAACCTGAAAAAGAAACAAAAATCCTGGAAACTCCAAAATTAGCTAATATTCTAAAATACATTGTGAATCTCAAAAGATGCTAAAAATTTACCTATCATCATGCAAAAGTTGCGATGATTTTATTCACACTGTTAAACCTCGGAAATTTGAAAAAATCGTCAAATTCCCCCCCCCCCCCCCCCCCTCCGAAAAAAAACAAAAAAAGGGAAAAAATGAAAATCTGAAACTCAAAAATTGCTACTTCCTGGACATTGTGAAACTCCGAAAATGCTCAAAAATGGACTCTGTTCATTCACAAATCGATGATTCATCAGCGGCACTGTTGACACCTCGAGAAAGATTTGAAAAAATCCGGTCCAAAATTGCACGTAGCCTTAATCACTCCAAAAAAAAACGTGAAAAAAATCAAAATTCATAAACTCCTAAATTATATAACGTTTTTAACATTGTGAAACTCGAAAGTACCTTTCAAAATCCGCCACTTTCATGACAAAGTTCGAATGATTTTGCTACAGAATTGTTCGAAAATTCGGAAATTTAAAAAAATCGTCAAATTTCACCAAAAAAAAAAAAAAAACGTGACAAAAATGAAAAATCTGTAAACTCCAAATTCTACTTTCTTAACATGTGTGGAATCTCGAAAGATGCTGAAAATAGACTCTTTCATGCAAAAATGTTCGATGAGATTTTATCATACAGAAGAAAACTCGGAGAAAATTGAAAAAATCGTCTCAAATATCACCCCCCCAAAAAAAAAAACCTGGAAAAATAAAACATCCTGCAACCCAAAATTCAACTATGTCAAAACAATCTTGTGAATCTCAAAAAGAATGCTAAAAATTTACTCTTATCATGCAAAAGTTCGATGATTTTAGCACACAGAGTTTGAAACCTCGGAAATTTGAAAAAATCGCAAATTCCCCCCCCCCCCTCCTAAAAAAAACAAAAAGTGTAGAAAAGGGAAAAATCTGGAAACACCAAAAATTCCTACTTGCAGGACACTTGTGAATCTCGAAAGATGCTCAAACTGGACCTTTCAAGCAAAAGGTCGAGATTTCATCCCACACTGTTTGAAACACCTCGGAAATTTGAAAAAATCGTCCAATTTCACGCCAAAAAAACGTAGAAAAAAATTCAAAAATCCTGAAACTCCTTAAATTATTACTGTTTAAAACACTTGTGAAACACGAAAGACTTTCAAAAATCGACTCTTTCATGAAATTAGTTCATGATTACATCAGATAAGCCGTGAAATTCGGAACTTTTGAAAAATCGTCAAAATCAACCATAAAACTGAGTAAAAATCTAAAAATCAAGAAAAACCCAAAATTGTTAATTTATGAACATTGTACAACCTGAAGATGCTCAAAGTCGACTATTTCGTAAAAAAATTTTGAAGATTTACTCAGATAGTCGAAAACTCCAAATATTAAAAAAATCCCGTCAAATTCACGCCACTAAAACAAAAACGTGAAAAAAATGAAAAAATCTGGAAACGTCCAAAATACTACTTTCTAAACTTGTGAATCACCACAAGATGCTCAAGAATAGACTCTTCATGCAAAAGTCCCGATGATTGTATCACTCTGTTGCAACCCGTCGAAATTTGAAAAAATCGTCAAAATCCCCCCCTCCGCCCCTCCCTGAAAAATAAAACCTTGAAAAAATGAAAAATCTGAAACTCAAAATAACAATACTTTCTTAAACATTTTGAACTCACGAAAGAAGCAGAAAAGGAATCTTTCATTCAAAAGTTCGATGATTCTATATATCATAGCTGATTGACAAAACTCGGAAATTTGAAAAAATCGTCAAATTTCACACCAAAAAATAAAAACCATTGAAAAGAATCAAAAAATCTGTAAAACTCCAGAAATTCTTCTTTCTAAACATTGTGAAATCTCAAAAGCGAAGACTAAAATTTACTCTTTTCATGCAAACAGTTCTGATGATTATATCACAACTGTTTGAAACGCTCGGATCAATTTGAAAAATAACTCAAATTCCCTTCCCCCCCCCTCCCCCTCCCGAAAAAAAAAACTGAAAAAAATGAAAAATCTGGAAACTCCAAAAGTCTTACACTTACGTGGACAATTATGTGTCTCGAAAGATCCTCAAAATTAGACTCTTCTTCATGCAAAAAGTATCATGGATTTGTATCACACTGTGAAACCTCAGAAATTGAAAAAAAAACGTCAAATTTTCCCACCCCCCCCCCCCCCCTCCCGTGAAAAAAAAAAAACGAGGAAAAAAAATGAAAAATCAGGAAACTCAAAAATTCAACAGTTCATGAACACTGTGAAGTCTCCGAAAAGGACTGCTGAAAATGGAATCTTTCATGCAAAAAGTTCGATGAATTTAATCAAACTGTTGAAAACTCGGAATTTGAGAAAAAATCATCAATTCACCCATAAAACGTAAAAAAATACAAAAAATTCTGTAAACTCCCTAAATATTATAACTATTTGAAACATTGTAGAACCACGAAAGACTTTCAAAATCGTGACTCTTCTTCGTTTCATGAAACAGTTTCGATGATGTCATCAGATTATGTCGAAAATTCGGAAAAAATTGCAGAAAAAAAAAAATCGACAAAATTATCTCACCATAACACTCGTGAAAAATCGAAAAATTCATAATCCAAAATTTTAATTGTATGATAAATTGTTAAAACTCCATTGTAGATGCAAACAAGAGAGTCGATCAATTTCCAGAAAAAATTTGAAGATTCATCAGATTGTCGCGAAAAACTCGGAAATTTTAAAAAATCGTAAAATTTCACACAAAAAAAAAAAAAAAAAAAAAAAAAAAAAAACAAAAAGAAAAAAAAAAAAAAAAAAAAAAAAAAAAAAAAAAAAAAAAAAAAAAAAAAAAAAAAACAAAAAAAAAAAAAAAAAAAAAAAAAAAAAAAAAATAAAAAAAAAAAAAAAAAAAAAAAAAAAAAAAAAAAAAAAAAACAAAAAAAAAAAAAAAAAAAAAAAAAAAAAAAAAAAAAAAAACAAAAAAAAAAAAAAAAAAAAAAAACAAAAAAAAAAAGAAAAAACACAAACAGAAGATAAAAAAAAAAAAAAAAAAAAAAAAAAAAAAAAATTAAAATAAAATAAAAAAAAGAAAAAGAGAAAAAAAAAAAAAAACGAAAAAAAAAAAACAAAAAAAAAAAAAAAAAAAAAAAAAATAAAAAAAAAAAAAAAAAAAAAAAAAAAAAAAAAAAATAAAAAAAAAAAAAAAAAAAAAAAAAAAAAAAAAAAAAAAAAAAAAAAAACAAAAAAAAAAAAAAAAAGAAAAAAAAAGAAAAAAGAAAAAAAAAAAAAAAAAAAAAAAAAAAAAAAAACAAAAAAAAAAAAACAAAAAAAAAAAAAAAAAAAAAAAAAAAAAAAAAAAAAAAAAAAAAAAAAAAAAAAAAAAAAAAAAAAAAAAAAACAAAAAAAAAAAAAAAAAAAAAAAAAAAAAAAAAAAAAATAAAAAAAAAAAAAAAAAAATAAAAAAAAAAAAAAAAAAAAAAAAAAAAAAAAAAAAAAAAAAAAAAAAAAAAAAAATAAAAAAAAAAAAAAAAAAAAAAAAGAAAAATAAAAAAAAAAAAAAAAAAAAAAAAAAACAAAAAAAAAAAAAAAAAAAAAAAAAAAAAAAAAAAAAAAAAAAAAAAAACTGTGAAAAGAGAAAAAAAAAGAATCAAAAATCCAGGAAACTCCCCAAAATTCTACTTTCTAAAACATTGTTCCTCTCAAAAGATGTCTAAAAAGTGACACTCATTCATGCAAAAGTTCGATGATTTTATCACAGGGCTTGTTTGAATCCTCGGTAAATTGGCAAAAAACGTCAAAACCTCCCCCCCCCCCTCCCCCCCAAAAAACAAAGAAAATTAAAAAATGAAAAATCTGGGAAACGTCGCCAAAAGTCTAACTTTCTGGACATAGTGAAATCTCGAAAGCTCCAAAAAACTCTTTCATGCAAAAGTATGATGATTTATCACAACAGTTGAAACCTCGGAAATTTGAAATATCGCAAATTCCCCCCCGCCCCCCCCCCCCCCCCCTTCCCGTGAAAAAAAAACGTGAAAAAAATTGAAAAAATCAGGAAACTCCAAAATTCTACTGTTCTGAACATTGTGAATCTCGAAAGGAGCGAAAATTAATCTTCCATGCAAAAGTGATGATGTTTATCATTACTGTTTGAAAACTCGGAAATTTGAAAAAAAATCGATCCAAAATTTCATCACCCGAAAACAAAATAACAGGAAAAGAATCAAAAAATCTGGAAACTCCAAAATCCCTCTACTTTCTAAACATAGTGATTCGCAACAGATTTAAAAATTTACTCTATCATCAAAAATTCGATGATTTTATCACACTGTTGAAACCTCGGAAATTGAAAAAATCGGTCAAAATCCCCCCCCCCCTCGAAAAAAAAAAGTGAAAAAAAAGAAAAAACTGGAAACTCCAAACTATCTTTACTTCCTGGACCATTGTGAATCTCGAAAGATGCTCAAAAAATGGGACTCTTTCATGCAAAAGTTCGATGATATTCCATCACACTACTGTTAAACCTCGGAAATGTTGAAAAAATCTCAAATTTCACCCAAAAAACGTGAAAAAAATCAAAAATCTGTAAACTCCTTAAATTAGACTGTTGTGAACATGTGAAAACTCGAACACGTGTTTAAATAACGACACTCTTTCATGAAAAAAGTTTTCGGGATGATTTCATAAAATATGTCGATATTCGGAAATTTGAAAAAAATCTGTCAAAATTTCCACAATAAAACGTAAAAAATTCGAAAAATCAAAAATCACAAAATTTTAATTATGATCATTGTAAAAACACATGAAGATGCCAAAGTCGAATATTTCATAAAAAAATTTGAAGATTTCATCAGATTGTCGAAAACTCGGAAATTTTAAAAAATCGTCAAATTTCACCCAAAAAAAAAAAACGTGAAAAAAAATAAAAATCTGGAAACTCAAAAAATTCTAACTTTTTGACATTGTGAATCTCGAAAGATGCTCAAAATGGACTCTTTCATGCAAAAGTTCGATGATTTTATTACACTGTTAAAACCTCGGAAATTTTAAAAAAATCGTCAAATTTCACAATACCTGAAAAAAAATAAAAATCGGAAACTCCAAAATTTTTACTTTCAAACTTTTGGGAACTCAAAAGTCTCAAAAAACTCTTTCTCAAAAAGTTTGAGATTTTATCCCCTTTTTGAAAACTCGGGAAAATTTTAAAAAAAGCAAATTCCCCCCCCCCCCCCTGAAAAAAAAACCCCTGAAAAAAATAAAAATCTGGAAATAAAAATTTAATTTTTAAAAAATTGTAATCTCAAAAACCCAAAATGAATCTTCACAAAATTTTGAAAAGATTTACAATGTTGAAACTCGGAAATTTAAAAAATCGTCAAATTCACCCCCAAAAAAAAAAATACCTAAAAAAAATCAAAAATCTGGAAACTCCAAAAATTTTACTTTTTAAAAAATTGTGAAACTCAAAAAATTTTCTAAAATGACCTTTTTATGCAAAATTCGTGATTTTATCACCGTTGAAACTCGGAAATTTGGAAAAAAACTCAAATTTCCCCCCCCCCCCCCAAAAAAAGTAAAAAAAAAAAACTGGAAACTCCAAAATTTACTTTTGACATTTTGAAACTCAAAAACTCAAAAAAACTCTTTTATGAAAAGTCGATGATTTTAAGGAAAACGGTTTTTAAAAAAATCGAAAATTTAAAAAAAACGTAAAAAATAAACAAAAACCAAAAAATTTTGAACATTTAAAAACCAAAAATTTTAAAGATCTTTCCAAAAAAATTGAAGATTTTTTTCAATTTTGAAACCGGAAAAATTTTTTTTAAAAACTCAAATTTTTCCCCAAAAAAAAAAATTGAAAAAAATAAACTGAAACTCCAAATTTAATTTTAAAATTGAAACTCAAAAAAGTCAAAAGGCTCTTTCATGAAAGTTTGTGATTTTTTCAATTAAAAAATCGGAATTTTTAAAAAACGCAAAAAAATTTCAAAAAAAAAAAAGGAAAAAAAAAAAAATTTAAAACCAAAAAATTTATTTTACATTTAACTCAAAAAGCTCAAAATGACTTTTCAGAAAATTGGAAGATTTTACAATTGAAACCGAAAAATTTAAAAAATCGTCAAAATTTCCCCAAAAAAAATGGAAAAAAAAATAAAACTGAAACTCCAAAAAAATTACTTTTTAAACTTGTGAAAGGGTTAAAATGACTCTTTATAAAAAATTCGATGATTTTAAAATTTTTAAAACGGAAAT
>NW_027622260.1:0-5000 GCF_034508935.2 Berghia stephanieae
TCACTGGCGCCGTGTTCAAGGGCTCCCTTTAAAATGGTAATGATAAGCTCCAAACGCAACACCATCCCCAACAAAAGATAAACAGTAACTCACTCAACTCTAACACCGACTATATCCGTAGTTTACCCGGCTTACTTTTATCCCATGCCTATTTATTACATTTTTCTGAGACATATTATAGGCGTAGTATCAAAGATATTGTTTTTAGTTTTACATAATAATGGTACCTAGTTGAATAAAAATATCTATGTACATGCTCATTTTGAATACATTCTTTGTCCAATTTTGTAAAGTAGCAAAAGTTTCTAAGATTGAGTGAGTTAATGTATTGTGAACACGTAGGAACACACTAAATAATAATGCAAAGAAACTTGAAAATTAACTCGCAATATTATAAACGTTGCATCGGGGTTGAAAGATCACGACTCGAGTACTTCGTTATGCAGATTAACTCACTCAACCCTAACACCGACTATATCCGTAGTTTACCCGGGTTACTTTTACCCCTTGCCCATTTATTACATTTTTCTGAGACAAATTATAGGCGTAGTATCAAAGCTATTGTTTTTAGTTTTGACAAGTTAACATTTGAATAAAACTTCATAAGTACATGCTCATTTTAATACATTTTTCCAATATTGAAAAGTAGCAAAAAATCTCTAGATTGAGTGAGTTAATATTATCATTATTAATGCGAGAGTGTTGTTGTTATGTTAGATGCCTGTTGTCCCAGTCACACAATGTGATTTTGATTAATATGACCATTTGACCACATTGCTCTCCCAGCCGTGAAATAAGTGAATCCTTATCTTGTCATTACACAGTATCCAGGTGGTTGTTGTGGTTGCTGTCGTGGTCGTTGTGGTGATGGTGATGGTGTTTGTAGTGGGGCTGATGCGAATGCAGATGCATATAGATAGTTCGAAGATGACGTCACTCAGGCCTTTGTTATTGTTTTTTGCCATCCGCGTTTGTGAGTTGTTCTCACTAAACTGGATTAACCAGACTATAAAAGTTCATGTTACACAGAGTTTGTGTGTTGGTCCGTTATACTTCCGATGGCAATGTTGTGAACTCCTTGGCCAAGCGCATTCTATCTTAACGAGTTGAGGTACTTATTTGAGCTGAAATTTTTTTTTTAAATTGAGCTTTATATAGATAGTTCGAAGATGACGTCACTCAGGTCTTTGTTGTTGTTTTCTGCCATCCGCATTTATGAGTAATGTTCACTGAACTGTATTAACCCGACTATAAACGTTCATGGATACACACAGTTTTGTGTGTTGGTCCGTTATAGTTCCGGATGGCAATGTTATGAGCTTCTTAGCCAAGCGCATACTATCTATAGTGCAATATCCACTAAAAGTGCTCAAAGCGCCGCCTGTGAGACGATATTACAATTTTTCGGACAAAGACAACGCTGTTAACGGCCAGGTACTCATTTTACACCCGAGTACGGTGAGAGAATGTAAGTAAAGAGCCTTTTCCAAGGACTCAAACTATGTGCCGAGCGCGAGGTTCGAACCCAGGACCTTCCGATCCGAAAGCGAGAGTCATACCACTAGACCACATAGCCGCACTTATAGTAATACTGATTATATTAACAGCGTGTATACGACATTTATATAGCGCATATATACTGTAAAATTAGATTCATGGTCGCAATTCGGTATGGCGTCGGGATGGACCAAAGAACAAAGTTAAAACGTTCAAGGACATTCTGATTTTTAGCTTACTTTAAGCATTTAAATTCTCTCTTCTTAAACAAAAACAAAAAGGCGCTTCTCTCATATCTGGCTATAAATTGTTTTCACTATCTTCATTGTCCCGACAAAATACTTTTTAGCGACGATGGGTCACTGATCCCCCGTTGTCTTCGTTATTGTTTATGTTGTTGTTGCAGCACTTGTTTGTGAGATAAAAATATAAAAAGCTTGTTTGGATCCGAGCGTGCCAAAATCCAGTTCTAATAGATAGAATGCGCTTGGCCAAGGAGTTCACAACATTGCCATCCGGAAGTATAACGGACCAACACACAAACTCTGTGTAACCATGAACTTTTATAGTCTGGTTAATTCAGTTTAGTGAGAACAACTCACAAACGCGGATGGCAAAAACAATAACAAAGGCCTGAGTGACTTCATCTGCATACTATCTATAGATAGTTCGAAGATGACGTCACTCAGGCCTTTGTTGTTTTTTGCCATCCGCGTTTATAAGTAATGCTCACTGAACTGTATTAACCCGACTATAAACGTTCATGGATACACACAGTTTTGTGTGTGGTCCGTTATACTTCCGGATGGCAATGTTGTGAGCTTCTTAGTCAAGCGCATACTATCTATAAAGATAACATTCTGTCACCCAGCCCGTAGCTATCGTAGCTCGTGGCCTGACCGTGGCCTTCGTAAAGTTATGGCCTGACACTGACCAAAAAATGACGTCAAAATGCCAGTCTTTTGCCAAAAAAGAAACAAATCGTGAGTTGTATTCAATAGTTTCAACCAATGAAATAACTTGTTTCCATGAGCACTACTAACGACAACTCACTAGGCGGTGCAAAAAAAAAACACAAAAAATGACGTCAAAATGCCAGTCTTTTGCCACAAAAGAAAACAAATCGTGAGTTGTATTCAATAGTTTAACCAATGAAATTACTTGTTTCCATGAGCACTACTAACGACAACTCACTAAGCGGTGCAAAAACCGAATAATGACGTCAAACTGCCAGTCCTTTTGGATTTCAGTGTCAGGCTATAACATAACGATGGCTACGGCCTGACACTGCCCAAAAAATGATGAGTCTTTGACCACATAAGAAAACAAATCGCGAGTTGTATTCAACAGTTCAACCAAGGAATCACTTGTTTCCTTGAGCACTACTAAAGACAACTCACAAGGCGGTGCACAGACCTAAAAATGACGTCAAAAGACGAGTCCTAGTGTGTCCTTAGCCATCGTTATGTTATAGATAAATGCGCTTGGCCAAGGAGTTCACAACATTGCCATCCGGAAGTATAACGACCAACACACAAACTCTGTGTAACCATGAACTTTTATAGTCTTGTTAATACAGTTTAGTGAGAACAACTCACAAACGCGGATGGCAAAAACAATAACAAAGGCCTGAGTGACGTCATCTGCATACTATCTATAGCCTGACACTGAAATCCAAAAGGACTGGCAGTTTGACGTCATTATTTGGTTTTTGCACCGCCTAGTGACTTGTCGTTAGTAGTACTCATGGAAACAAGTTATTTCATTGGTTGAACTATTGAATACAACTCACGATTTGTTAACGATGTCTTCACCTCGCCCCAGCGTGCCGTGTTGCAGACCGTGCTGGTATTTGGCATGCGAGAACGCCACTACATCTTCATTCATTCTGCTACCGAGTCTCTGAAAAGGTAGCAAACACTTTGTTTTGTTTTGTTTTTTTTAAGGGTTTTACAGCGCTTGCAACACATTTAAGTTATATCAGCACCAGTAAAAAGGAAGAAAATGGATAATAGAAAGTTCTAGAATTACAATTAAAGCACCCAAGAGAAAGGAAGAAAAAGGGGAACTGGGAACAAATAGGGATCAGATATAGATTCCAAGAGCATACCATCAAAGTGCTTAGTCTGGGATCACCTATATGTCTCACCTAGACACAAGCACAAGATCCAACAAAGAGAAATACACTCAAATGCTTACATTTCATTATACATTAAAAATAACAAATATAATAATATATAACAGAGAGATAATTTTGATAATGTTTTGACTTTTACACATTCTGATCACAAGGCATATGAAAAGGGAATGAACAGGTCTAGCCAGCATGAGGAATAAAAAGTAATGATTTTTTTGTTTAGAACCAAGATGGCCGTCGTTGCCGAGTGGCGTGACATCAGACTACTGAATCCTTTTCACATTTGCAAATTTGCCAAGAGATTCTGACCGACATCACGCGCTCTTTGACTGTTTTGTTGTTTTCTTCCCCACCCCCACTCCCCGGTTTTCCATCTTGCACTCTATTTCTGTCTTGGAATGAGATGCTTGGTTTTGTCCTGGCCCTGGCCAGAGTCATTGGCTGGTAGGGAAATAGTCAAATCAAATGTAGTTATATTTTTTTGGGGGATGCGTTTTTTTTTTCATTGTAAATCATCTCTTATTGTGAGCCGTCATACTTTCTGTTTTGCAAATGATTTGTAAATATTTGAGTGTTTTCTTCGTGGTAGAAATGTCGGTTGGTTTCTGGATGAGACTTATAGGTGCTCTCATACTAAGTACATTGATAGGTTGTGTGTGTTTGACCCGCGATCTCAAGTAGTCGGGAAGAGAGAGAGGCTCTAACAATGACTAGGATTAGAGACGATCTTTTTTGGGATTGTGGATAGCTCATACGGTAGAGTCACGTTCTCCCCGGCCAGGCGGAGTTGTCGTCCCAGTAAGGTCTCGAGTTAAACCCCATCACCGCCGCTAAATGTTTATTCTCTATTGTTTTCTGGCACTTTCCTACTCATTAAATCGCTTGTTGTACACTGATAGAGTGCTCTTGAAATTAACACATGTGCCCTCTTTCAACCAGTTTTTTATGTCTTACTATTGCTCGTTTGCTTTAAAGTGTAAATCTATGATTATTTTTTATTGTGCGGCTATGTGGTCTAGTGGTATAACACTCGCTTTGGGATCGGAAGGTCCTGGGTTCAAGCCTCGCGCTCAGCGCTTAGTTGAGTCCTTGGAAAAGGATCATTACTCACATTCTCTCGGTGTAAAATGAGTAAAAGGACGCCTTGTAAAGCGCTTTGAGCATATTTAGTGGATATTGCGATATATAAAACTCAATTACTTTTTAAAATTATTATTCATTATTCCCTTTTCTTCCTTTTACTGGCGCCGAAATGACATAAACGTGTCTTAAGCGCAGTATAAATTTATTTTAAAGATAAATAAAATGAAATATAATAAAATTCAAAGTTTTATAAACAAAGCTTGAAATTCAATTGTAAAGTTCA
>NW_027622260.1:10000-13518 GCF_034508935.2 Berghia stephanieae
AAACCAGCCGAAACCCGCCGAACCCACAATATCCGGCAAAGTTATGGGAGTTTAGCAACAGTGGGGTTGATCCTGGAATCAGGGCGGTGTACACCATGGGAGTGAACCTGGACTGTGTAAAAAGGATATCAGTGGGAAATAAACCTGGGACTAAAGGAGATGGATACCATTGAAAGTTGAAGCCGGATATGGGAGTTGAGTACCTGAGGAGAATGAACCTGACACTATAGGAGATGGCGCCAGTGTGGAGTGAACCTGAAACTCAGGGAAGTGCACACCAATTTGAGTTAACCTGGACTGTCGGAGATGGATAACTGTGGGTAAACCGAGCCGAACTATAGAGTTGGGTACCAGAGGAGAATGAACCTGACACTATAGAATGTGGGCGCCAGTGGGAGTGAACCTGGACTCAGGAATTGCACACCAGTGGGAGTTAACCTGGGACTGTGTAAAAAGGATATCAGTGGAAATAAACCGGGACTCAAGGCAGATGGATACCATTGAAAGTTGAAGCCAAATATAGAGTTTGGTACCAGAGAAGAATGAACCTGACACTATAGTAGGTGGCGCCAGTGGGTAGTGAACCTGGAATATCTAAAAAAGGATATCATGGGAAATAAATCCGGCTTCAACTCCCAATGGTATCCATCTCCCTTTTGTCCCACATTTTATTTCCTACTGATATCCTTTTTACATAGTCCCAGGTTCACTCCCCACTGGCGCCCACCCCCTATAGTGTAAGGTTCATTTTCTCTGGTACCAAACACTCATATCCGGTTTCAACTTTCAATGGTATCCATCTCCTTTTAGTCCCAGGTTTATTTCCCACTTATACCCTGTTTACATATTCCCAGGTTAACTCCCCACTGGTGTGCAATTCCATGAGTCCCAGTTCACTCCCCACTGGCGGCCACCTTCTATAGTGTCAGATTCATTCTCCTCTAGTACCCAACTCCTATAGTTCGGCTCGGATACCCACAGTTATCCATCTCCCACAGTCCCAGTTACCTCCAAATTGGTGTGCACTCTCCTGAGTCCCAGGTTCACTCCACACTGGCGCCCATCTCCTATAGTGTCAGGTTCATTCCCCTCTGGTACTCAACTCCCATATCCGGCTTCAACTTTCAATGGTATCCATCTCCCTTTAGTCCCAGGTTTATTTCCCACCGATATCTTTTTACATAGTCCCGGTTCACTCCCCACTGGCGCCATCTCCTATAGTGTCAGTCTATTCTTCTCTGTATCCAACTCCCATATCCAGCTTCAACTTTCAATGGTATCCATCTCCCTTTGGTCCCAGTTTCTTTCCCACTGATATCCTTTTACATAGTCCCAGTTCATTTCCCCACTGGTGTACACCGCCCTGATTCCCAGACCCAACCCCCACTGTTGCTAAACTCCCATAACTTTGCAGGATATTGTCGGTTTCGGCGGTTTCGGGGGGTTTCGTAATAAAGCACTAATTCTTTTTTACGAAACCCGCCGAAACCGGCCAATAACCTTAGTCTCAGGTTCACTCCCGACTGGTGTACACTTCCCTGAGTCTTGGTTCACTCCCCACAGTTGTCTACTTCCCATAACTTTGCGGGATATTGTCGGTTTCGCCGGGTTTCGGCGGGTTTCGTAAAAAGCACTAGTTCTTTTTACGAAACCCGCCGAAACCCAGTCCCAGGTTCACTCCCCAATGTGTACACTTCCCTGAGTTCTAGGTTCACTCCCCACTGCCACCCTACTTCCCATAACTTTGTCGGGATTCGTCGGATTCGTCGGGTTTCGTCGGTTTCGTCGGTTTCGTCGGTTTCGTCGGGTTCGCAGGGTTTCGGCGGGTTTCGGCGGGTTTCGTAAAAAAGACACACCGATTCAGTATCAGATACTGAATAGAGCATAAAGTTAGGTGCCCCAAACGTAAACAATAACAAGTTGCTAGTGATTTTCGTTAGGCCCGGGAATAATTTACGCACAATATAGGTCTCCCAATTTTGTAGTTTGAGTTGTAGGCAATACACTTTCAGTATTGAAAAATGTTTACATAAAATCTAACAGTTGCAGAAATAATAATAAAAAGGCTAAATTATTATGAAAATCAGGCTCCGAATAATTCTCGTTTTGTTCACACCAGGGCAATAATTTGCTCTGGGCTAAAAATAGATAGACTGTAACTTTTGATAAATTTTAGAAAATTTACCTTTTGTTCCATAAAATATCCATATCTAGACATTATTTGACGCATGATCGAGTATTTTTATGAATATGTTTCTTTTGCCACCTAACAGCCAAATTTTAAAGGTTATTTTTTTCTATTATTTACATTGAACGTGAGCTGTCAAGACAGGAACATGTGGTTTGCCACGTGCTTCTCGACCTTTGTTTACGTTGGGCACCTAACTTTACTGCTCTATATGCAAAAAACCCCTATTCAGTATCAGATACTGAATAGTACAAAACCACTATTCAGTATCAAATACTGAATAGTACAAAACCACTATTCAGTATCAGATACTGAAGAGTGCAAAACCACTATTCAGTATCAATACTGAATAGTGCAAAACCACTATTCAGGATCAGATACTGAATAGTGCTCGTCATATTTTGACGGAAGTCCCCCCCATTTTGCAAGTCTCCGATCAAGCACGCGAACCTTTATTAACAACAATCTTGTTGTGAACATTGTATATTTTGCTGTTTGAAAATTGTCGCTTATGTTGAGTCCGAAAATAAATACAAAAATTCATAACTTTTTAAAAATTATTGCCCGATTTTAATGATTTAAAGACTGAAGTTCTAGTTTTGCTGTATTCTGTCTGACTGTGTAATGCAAATGGAAACTATACCGCATTTGAATAATCACTTTGTGGTACCTATTTAAGGCTGTATCGTTATCATCTATTGAATTTAATGGTATGTATCCACATTAATAATCTTGCGCTGTGCCGTTTGATAAAACGTCGTACCTGGCAGAACGGTGTGTCTTTTTTTACGAAACCCCCGAAACCCGCCGAAACCCGCCGAAACCCGCCGAAACCCGACGAATCCCGACAAAGTTATGGAAGTAGGTGCAGTGGGAGTGAACCTAGAACTCAGGGAAGTGTACACCATTGGGGATGAACCTGGGACTGGGTTTCGGCGGTTTCGTAAAAAAGAACTAGTGCTTTTTACGAAACCCCCGAAACCCGCCGAAACCCGGCGAAACCCGACAATATCCAGCAAAGTTATGGAAGTAGACAACTGTGGGGAGTGAACCCGAACTCAGGAAGTGTACACCAGTCGGATGAACCTGAGACTGAGGTTATCGGCCGGTTTCGGCGGTTTCGTAAAAAAGAATTAGTGCTTTATTTACGAAACCACCGAAACCCGCCGAAACCGACAATATCCCGCTAATATTGGGGGTTTTAAGCAACAGTGGGGTTGATCCTGGAATCAGGCGGTGTACACCAGTGGGAGTGACCTGGGACTGTGTAAAAAGATATCATGGGAAATAAAAACTGGACTAAAGGAATGGATACCATTGAAAGTTGAAG
>NW_027622261.1:0-13515 GCF_034508935.2 Berghia stephanieae
ATCCAAGAGAAAGTAAGACATAGGGGAACTGGGAACAAATAGGGATCAGATGTAGATTCCAAGAGCGTATCACCAATGTACTTAGTTTGAGATCACCTATAAGTCTTATCCGGACACAAGAACAAAATCCAACAAAGAGGAACACACTCAAATGCTTACATTATACATTAAAAAATAACAAATATAGTAATAATACATAACAGAGAGATGATTTACAAGGAAAAAAATATCATCTCCCAAAACAATAAATATGCATTTGACTGCTTCCCTCCCAGCTAGGACTCCGGCGAGGGCCAGGAAAAAAACAAGTAATCTCATTCCAAGACAAAGACTGAAAGCATGTTGGAAAACAGATATAAGGGGATAGAAGACACAGTGTGTACCTCCCTGCCCGCTATGGGAGCTTTCCACAATGAGATCAAAATTCAGAACGGACAATATAAAGAAAGAATTCAACTGCCTCAACTTTGATAAGGACCAATACACAAGAAGCACAATTGTAAAATAAATGAAATAACTTAAGATGGTTAGAAATGCATAACTACCAACCTGGTACATCACTTGAGAGGGCATTTTGGGGTAAAAATTAGGTGAGTTCAGATAAAAAGTAGACGATAGCATATATGTTTTCTTTCATGCAACATAATGGTCTTTAAGTAGTATACTATAATAGTAGTTATAGTAAAATGCACCTCTAAATATTAGAGAATTCCTACTTCTTTACTTTGACAAGATAAACACACCTAAAAATGGAGTATACTTATTTTTCTTGAACCTAAACCGTTACAAAAGCTTGCTTGAAAAAAAAAATTAAAATCAGATGATGTTTTTAAAGGGATTAAATTTATATATTTCATAAATTAATAAAGGGAAATAATCATTGTCATCTTTAATCAATATAAGCAATTGATTTTCTTATTGAATACCTTCCAATCAAAAAGGTGGATTTAATTTTATTCTTAATTAAAATAATATTTGTAACAAATAGTGAAAGTATCAATACTGTCTTAGAATATTCAAAGTATATCGAGGCTAACATCCATATCCTATGCAAATCTCCAATACATTATGAAAGGTTTGATTAAAATACAGGCGTCATATAAACGAATGGAACTTTTTTAATTGTTGAAAATCATTTATGATAGAGGCATAATTCAAATTAAAGAGCTACACAAATGGAGATTATGCTCTCACTGGACACCAATAATAATGATAATAATAATAACAACAATAGTAGTAGTAGTAATAGTAATAATAATGGATCAATAATAATAATTCATTAGGCTCACATGGCTTTTTTACCACAAATTAGTCAAAAATTACAAAATACGGATTTTGAACTAAAAATAAGCACTTACGGACTCAGGAAGTCAAATACGGAACAAATCCGTTTTTAACAGAACGGTTGGCAGCTATGGTTCTTCAAAGCATTTGTCTCTCAAGCTGAGCAAATGAATGTTCATATAATATAAAAAGGATATTGCAATGATGAACAGATTGTACTATATAAAGATAAAACGTTTTTGTAAACCCCAAAATATGTCAATAACACTATACAAAACAATGAATGTAATACAAATCAAATTCATGATTGTCATTACACCGATTGAAACGCTCTTTCCCTTCTATATTTATTTCTTTCATTAAAAATCTTTGTCTTCACCAAACTAATTAGTGTACCTTCAGGGATTCCTTTTTGTGAAAATACCCTGTGGTGTTTTAAGAACAGAATAATTTCAGACTTTCTAGGTAATGATCCCCTTGAACCATGTGCTGAAACATCTTCGACAAAGTTTTTAAAATATGACTTGACTCTATCCTCATCTGACCCTGACATGTATCTCCGATTTTTGCTTGAATTCCTCTTGGGTTCAGTTTGTTTTGAAGAACACGTAAGCTGATTTGGCACTCCTGCTTCACCATCAAATATTTCTTCTTGATTTGCAGCTGTTACTATGGATGTTCCAAAATTTGCATTTGAGTCTCTATTCACTACAGAGTCATTTGTTTCAATGTTACAATTTCCTTCCCCAGTGACCGATGCTGAGTTATCAATTTGACCCAAAAAATGACCAACTTCTGTTATTTCTCGTATTGCAAGTGGACACTGATAAATGTTTTGATTGATTGATTCACTGTGTCCCATATGTCGATAGAAGACATCTCTCTCGTGTTGTGGGACATCAAGTAAGGCAAATAATGTCGAAGCTCGGTGCCTGAATTTATCAGCTATTAACAACTGGGGTTTCTCTAAATCCTTTACTAAGGAAGTGACATATTTGATTGCAATGTAACCACTTACATGATCTTTGGATATTCCTGTATTTGTTTTGTTTTTGTTTTTAAGGGTTTTACGGCGCTTGCAACACATTAAGGTCATATAAGCGCCAGTAAAAAGGAAGAAAATGGGATAGTAAAAAGTTCTAGAATTACAATTAAAGCACAAAAGAAAAGGTGAGACAAAGGGGAATTGGTTCAAATAGGGAACAGGTATAGATTCCAAGAGCACACCGTCAAAGTACTTAGTTTGAGATCACCCAAAAGTCTCATCCAGACACAAGCACAGGCCCGAACTAAGAGCAACACACTCAAATGCTTACAAATCATATAATATAATATGTAAACTAAACATACAATGCATAACCGAGAGATGATTTACAAGGAAAAAAATATCACCTCCCAAAACAATAACTATGCATTTGACTGTTTCCCTCCCAGCCAGGACTCTGACCAGGGCCAGGAAAAAAACCAAGCAATCTCATTCCAAGACAAAGACAGAAAGCATGTTGGAAAATAGATATATGGGGATAGAAGACACAGTATGTACCTCCCTGCCCGCTATGGGAGGTCAGGATCCCCACCCAGTTCCTGTATTTGGAAAAAGAAATGGGTTGTCTGAAATATCAACAGCTTTACGCTCCTGTGCAAGTTTCCTTAAAGGCTGAATTGTGTCATTGGGTATCAACACAGGGACCAACATCTTGCTTCCCTTTCCAGACTGATAGGCCAGCTTATACTTCTCAAGTAACGCTTTTTCCAGAGGATCAGTGACATGTTGTACAAGCTGGGGATCAACCCATACACCTGAATCTGCATCATTCCAGTCTTTTAACAACATCCTTGCGGGTTCTCCGCCTCTCCTCGCATTAAACATTGTAAGCCTAGCTACGATGACATTGCGAAGCCTAACAAACATATGTGAATCAAATAATTGATAATCATCCTCACAAATACGGACCATCTCTTCAGTAATAAATTGCCGTAGCTTCTTTATATCATTCTCTAATGGCATCTCTTTGGGTTTTCTCAAATTTGTTCTCTTTGCTTCACATTGAACTCTGGCTGTAAAAAAAATACTATCCCAATTATAATCCAGGACAGCTTTGAACAAATCTATCTCTGCGGATTCTTCCATTTTGTTTTGCATTATATATTCCCCTTTTAAGAAATTAATTAACTTTTTCAATATAAATCCAATTGAAAGCTTCAAGCCTGCTTTCAATGTCCCATCCTCTTTCAAAGTCATTTCAGAAATGGTTTGCGATATTTCATTAAAGTTACAACGCTTCACCACGTCCTCTCCAGAGAAAGAAGGTTGATTTGTTCTCTTCCTAGTTTTTAAAATCAAATTTCCTAAGATGCGTAAATCACTCATTATAACTTTTCTCTCCTTCTTTGAACTTTTACTCCACAATTTTGTTCCTAACAATACTATAGCTTTGTCAGATCGACACAAATTTCCCACTTCATCATTCCGAAATTTGTCAAGAATATTCTCCTTTATTTCTTTACTTGCATTGGGAGCCACGGGATAAAATTTTACAACTCCAGTACACAGAGCATGCTCAGTACTACATTTCTTTTTGTGTTCATAAACCCTTCGTCCAGAGTAAAACCCCTTACAGCCAGCACACATAACAACTTCATGTGACCCTTGTGCTCTCTCACGCATAACTATTGAATTGTTTCTAGTGTTTGAATAAAAAATGCCCTTTTCTTGAGATAATCCATTGTTCTATCCCTTTCCTTTACAGGCTGTTTCATGGCCTCTGTAACTTCTGTCTCATCTTTGTGTTTCCTCATCAAATGCCTTGAGAGTTTTGTTTGCAACTGTCCACAGTCTGGACAGGGTCTCCTTGGCTTTTTGTATTTCTCTGGAAAAAAAAAAGAAGAAAATAAAGCACATCATGCTATGAACTATGAAAATAAATCAATAGACAGATCGTATGCACATCAGCTACATGACAGCGATAGAGAGGAATAGCATTCCAAATATTTAAGGCCTGGACAAGTAACTGTCATAATTCCTTCTTGTTATATACTTTTCTACCATCTATTCCTTTGGAAGAGGTATGTTAGATTTGTGGAGACCTCTGCCACATAACAAATCCAGTGAAAAGACGCCATATTTTTGTTTTGAAATAGAAATAAATAGATCAATCCACCCACTTCACTGGGTTCAGGGTTCCCTCTTCATTATAATCAAAATATGAACATAAATCGGAATAGTAACACATTGAAGTCTCATCTGAATACATAGATTGTCCTTTGTTGTTTCAGCGAATAATCAGACAGAATGTCAAAAGAATTTTAGGTTTTTCCCCAACCACCCCTTGGAGGTATCAGTATCAGCGGAATGTTTTTTACGTTGAGCAACAAAATTTACTCCAAATGCTTCACTCGACCCAGGCGGAAAAGCAATCAAGAATAGACCCAAGTCCTATCCAAAGACTAACATTTCATTTAAGTTTATTGTAGGCCCTTGGCCGATCGACAAAATTCAATTCACATAAATTATTTACAACAATCAGAAATTAATTATATCAATAATAGTAATAGAATGCAATGAAGGCAATATCATAATAATAATAATAATAATAATAATAATAATAATAATAATAATAATAATAATAATAATAACAGTAGCGGCAATAAGTAACAATTAATATAGTAACAAAAGTAATAATAGACTATAGTTCATAGTCATAACAATGACTTTCTTTGTCATTGAGGGAGTGAGAAAACATCACCGGCTGGCAGAACAAACAGCCGACATCAATCAAACGTCCTCCAGACCGGTTGAGCATCGGCTTCATTAATTCCTTAAAGACTTCCCCCAACTGCCTGAACGATGCTGATGCCCAGACAACTTAATCCTGATTTATATTTTGTGGGAATGAAATATGACATGTATATGCCGGAAATATTTCAATAACAAACACACTGTTCAGATAGAAAATATTTGAGTCTTGCCTTTGTTAATTGACACAGGTAAGTTAGGAAAATAAATGCTAGTAAAAACGATCAGCAAGTTCGTGAACACTGCTTCTCAACTCGAACATATGTTTTCATCAAATCTACACACATCATGTTGTGAGCTGAATTTTAATGATCTCAGTTGTCATTGAAAGGAAACCCAAGAATTTTAGAATAAAGAAAAATATTGAACCTGGAAGTCAAAAGGGTTTGTAGCACAGCAGACATTATCAAAGTATAATTTTAGTACCGACAAATTAAAAAGAAAATGTGCTTTTCTTTAAATGCTCCCAATCATCATATACTGTTTAGGTTGCAAGATTAATAAAAATGTTATCTACTCTGATTCTCGTTAAGTTTCCAGCTGGTCTGTGAAAAAAAGCCTTAAGCATCATAGAAATACAAAGAAACAGTTTTAATATATAGATGGGTTGTAACAAAAAAACCATTTTAACACTTACAATACAAGCAATTTAAGTCTATTACAGACAAAAAAAACCCCAATAAAATAAACATGAACATTTTTATGGCTGGTTTCACTGATATCACTCACACATTGGGGTTTCAGATTCTAAGATGTCCACCCTATCAAATTTGGATTTGTGCTTGTTATGTAAATGGTAGCGTATTTTGCGACGCAGCACTGCCAAAACAGAAAAAAATGCAATAACACAAATGCAGCACCATGGAGGGGGTGGAAGTTTTCTTTTAAAAGGAATGGGTAAATTAAAATTGATCCCACAAATATCAAAGGAGAAGAATGACAAAAAAATGACTCACCATTGCACGTAACACGTTGGTTTGCAAGTGTATAGCATTCGGGTTGAACCTGGGTCCCAGACTGGCAACGAGGTTCAGTCTGTGATAGTTGTGGATGAGGCTCTGACTGAGTTGGGGAATGAGCACTAGGTTCCAAAGACAATGATGTACTCAGCATTGGGTACCTCACAGAGTACGTAGAGGAATCAGACTCGGAGTCAGCAACAAAATCGGGACCCATTCTTTTTTGGTACCAGTGTTATGATACTGTGTTTCCAGTCTGGGGGGACTTTTTGATATTTTAAACAGGTGTTAAAGATGGCCGTAAAAATTGGTGCCAGTTTGTTTATGTTTTGTTTTATATATTTATAGGTGACACCGTCTGCCCGGGTGACTTTTCATTAGGTAATTTTTTAACACAGCTTGTGAGTTCGTCGATTGTAAACTCACTTGTTGATGATGTCAATGCGGGAGGGGGGATAGTGACATCAGGGGCGGTTTCTGGTTGTTTATTTAAGGTGGCATGGATCGAAAACATTCTCTCATTGTACTCATGTGTAAAATGAGTAGGTACTTGACCAGAAGCAGTGTTGACTGTGTTGGAGGAAAATGTTATCTCGCCCAACAGGCATCATGTCTCGTCTGCATGTTGCTTTTGGCTTAGGAGCCCTTTTTAAGTGTCTTGAGCTCACTCAGCGGAAATTGCGCAATATCAATGTTCTAGTGGGTTTATTTTTTTAGAATGTGTGTATATTGTGTGTAAAAATAAAATGGGAAGGGGAGGGGGGGGGGGCATGTGTGGTTTGAATTTTAAAGAGATGTACTCACGTAACACTGGCATTTACGATGGGCATATATTATGTAAAAGAGGTCTATTTGTCGATTTTCCTCTAGATCATTGAAGTCTATGGATCCTTTCATTGTTGTTTCGGTATGGATTGCGATACACGTCTGTGCATTGAGATTTGTGAATATCATTTTTTTTTAAAAGAACAACACGACAACAGCAATTCGACTGCCATATAAAATTTCTTTCTTCGAATATCAACTGTGATAACAGTCATTAATAGAAGGAATAGAAAATCCAACCTCAATGCACTACTTATCTACTCCAACGACAATAACATAACTATAAGTTGAACTGCTGTGTGTGTGTGTGTGTGTGTGTGTGTGTGTGTGTCGGGTTAATGGACTGGGATTCTTATTTATAGCATCGTGGGGCTCTACTCGGTGAATGATTTGTGTAATATTCTTATTGATGATTAACATCCATTTGAGCAAAACGAATAGCATAAGATCTATATTTATTGTAATTTTCTTCATCCGTATGGTTTGATTACAACAAATCTGTTCTTTCAATGATAAAACTGATATGGTTTTGACTTCTCCCAAGTAAGGCCTCAAGGTGTGCAAAACTAAATTTGCCGGCCTGACCTAGTTATTTTAGCAGTAAAGAGTATCAGTTGTTTGTGGTGGAAAGTGGATAGCCGTGGTTTGAAAACAGAAGAAAACAAATCTTTTATATAAAATACTAAGGCGGCCTGTTGACTTTTTGGCTCATGGTAGTCCCCATCCCCCACCCTCAGCTCATTGTCGCACGTCATCTCGCCTCGCGTGGGACAACAAGAAAAAGAGAGCCGTCTGTGATGACGCACAACCTTTGTTACAGGTAGGTACCAATCATGGCTAGAAAGGCAGGAGAGATGCGCGAGTGTTAACGAAAATCAACATTGGCAAAAATTGAGACAAAAAGGAGTATCTGCTAAATTTGAAAATTATAGGGCGGCACAAAACAACTTTGCTCAACAGACCGACCGCCAGTGAGTGACATCATCGGACCAGGGTGTGTCACTAATGTTTATATTGTTTCGTTGACATGTTTCTTTATAGGCAGTCTCTACTGTGTTGATATCTATCTCACAACATACATACATACATACATACATACATACATACATACATACATACATACATACATACATACATACATACATACATACATACATACATACACATAAGATTTTAAAAGAAAATTACATGTCATCTCTTTTTGTTATTTTTGGCTGGTATATAGAAAGTACCAACTGAGCAGTTATTTATTTTTTTAAAAAATATATTAAAGTTGAACAAGATTGGATAAGCAATTTTCATAATAAACTGCAGGTTTAATTACATTATTTTTGTAGTGTCACCTCAGAGAACATATTTACTCAAATTTACATTTATTTTTATTATTGTTATTATATTATTATTATTATTTATTATTATTATTATTATTATTATTATTATTATTATTATTATTATTATTATTATTATTATTATTATTATTATTATTATTATTATTATTATTATTATTATTATTATTATTATTATTATTATTATTATTATTATTATTATTATTATTATTATTATTATTATTATTATTATTATTATTATTATATTATTATTTATCATCATTATTATTATCATCATTATATTTTTATTTTGTTATTATTATAATTCTTCTTCTTCTTCTTATTATTATTTTATTATTATCATCATTATTATTATTATTATTATTATTATTAACATTATTATTAACTGGCTTCAAGGAATACATATAACCCTAGACTGCTTTTAAAGAGTCTCTCTCGTACCATAACTAGGTCTGACAGATCGAAGAAAGCTAGAGTAGACAGAGCAGAGGTTTTCTTTGTACCACCACCTTTTTTTTCACCTTCATCTCAAAAAGGTTCCGGTGTGAAATATCACGTAACATGTCCTGTTTAACTCAAGCCGTAACGCGACACGACAAAGCTTCTGAGAAAGACTTGTTTATCATGTCACGTAATTGTTATGTTGACTCGACGATGGCGACGGTACTGTCACAATTGACAGGATTAGATAGTGTGTCTTATTTTATACAATTTTAGCTCGATAACCTGGTTACGTTCTATCATAAATCATCTATCAATTTCTCCTCTTTGATAACAAGATAAATTTATAAATAGATAAATAAATAAACAATGAAATTAAGAGTTAAGTAGTTTAATATAGAAATCAAATGAAATAAATGGATAAATATATATATTTATAATAGAATAAATGAATATATATGTATATAAATAATAAATTGAAAAATTAGATTTTAAAAAAAATTAAAATTAAATGCTTAAAAAATGAACAGATAAATAAATGAATAGGTAAATGATTATATATATATATATATATATATATATATATATATATATATATGTATTAATACCGGATAGGGAGACTTTTGGTACCCCTATTAGTTCATTTTACAGTACTTTACCAATAGGGAGACCAAAATCCGGTCCCCCTATTGATTTGACCTCTAGCACATTCACTTTTCTGATTTTAGTTTAAGGTTGTCAACCCAACCGTCAAGGATATAATTGTAAATCATAGTATTGAAGTTATTTGTTAAACACCACAGTAAGAAGAGTTATGCCTAAATTTTCACGTTGGTCAATAAGGTGACCGCCTGAAAAAAGTACAATAGGGGTACCAGTGTTTTCATCGATATATTTCAATAGTGAGGCAATATATCTTTCCGAAATTTTCTCTAAAATTCTAGAGCATTATATGGATTTTTATAGTAATGAAAACCTAATATAAAATTGTGTGAAAGTTGATGAACTGAGGAATGAACAAGATATACGAATTATAATCTATTTTTAGAAACAGATTTATCGAATCTTGGTCCGGATTCTTATCTTGGTGACAAGAGACAAGCAAACATAGTAACTCTTTTTTTCGTGAAACGTATGTTTAGTCAATTTCGCGCATAAAGAGGCACTCGGCACTCACTCACTCCGCAAGTCAGTAGTAGGTGGTTATCAGTTATCAGCTTTAATTCTTAGTCAAACGCTTCATCAAACCCATTATTGAGTAGCATGTTGATGCCTGATGCCAGTTGAAGCCATCTCGACGTCGTGAAATGGAGCATCTTCTGTCATAGCAGTAGAATCGTCAGATGCCGCATTTAAATCCTCCATTCCAGGCGTTGCTGTTGCCATATCGATCTTCGAAATGATTTGGTCTAGACGTCAAGTTGACCCGTTCTATGTCTGAAGAGATTTTAAAGTGCAATACCTAACATTATATCTTGATCTACAAAAGAGTCTTTTTAAATGAACCGCTGTGTTTCTATATTTTTCAAGAACCAATGATTATCTGATAACCACTGACAACTGACTTGCGAAGAGAGTGGCCGACGGACGTCCTCTCTATAGCCGCAAGTATTTTTTCGTCACTTGCTGAGTTCCAAACTAGACGTCTATGGCATCGTGGGGTAAATTGATGCTGGAGGCATCATTGAAGAGACACCGAGATAATTTAAATGGTAAGTTATTGGCCATTCTTATTACATCACTGTTGATTTAAGATTTTCAATAGGGTAGACATCACACTAGGTACTTTGGTAAAAAATTCAAATTGGATTGAGCTCAATGAAACCTATATCATTTTAAAGTGCTTTTCAACACGATTCTAATGATACCAAAATTGTGAAAATCAGATAAGCAGAAAAAAAGTTGTGTTAGTTTAAAGGCTGACAAATGGTCTTCTATTTGCCTTTGTTATTTACTGACGGACTTTGTGACCTGAAAATTGTTGTATTTCCGGTAGTAACCGCCATTTGGATTTCAAAACTGGTCTAACATGACCGCTAAGATTTGAGTAAGGATTTTACTGGAACGAATTTCATGGATGCGGTATACAACTTTGCCCTGAATTTAATTTTATAAAAAAGTTAAGATGTTAAATAAACGTGCCAGCATGAAATTTTGATTTACCAAGTTCTAATCTTTTAATTATCCAAAGCTAAATTATACCCTATTTTATCCATAATCAAAAGTTATACTAAATTGTCATTGATTTTAAAATAAACTACACCAAACGATAGAGTAATTTCTCCTGAAGAAAATAAGACATAAATCATTAAAATCCATCCATAAACAAAAAATCTATGGAACTTTTTCTGAGACCCATCACTCAAAAGTCCAAAAAATCGGGTCACAGCCACTAGGCCATTTATCGGCTCCCTGCTGGAGGGCCAAATGGACGTTTACCAAAGTACCTAATCACACACACACCGATTGATGATTGTCACTTGTCAGTCAGTCATTTGGAAGTGGAGTCAGATAATTCGGGAACTTCTGTAGACTGTAGATTCACACTAGTAAGATCTGTCGTTTACTACTACTACTACTACTACCACTACTACTTTTAGTTTTAGCGCTATCCAACTCAACACTTCTCGTGTTTATTTTATTTTGGCAAAACTAGAATGGATTTTTGAAAAAGAATATAAAAAATAATTTAAACTTAAACCTGTCTTTGCATCTTGCTTTATGCATACAGTATGCCATATCACAAAATCATAGTTTAATGTTGAGAATATGCTATTTCTTTTGTAACTTCAGATCAGAGAGATTTGAGCTTTAAAAATCCTGAAAAATGTCTTGCTGTCAATCCAGACAACTCTTTTGATGTGATCTATGATGTTAATGGTAAGAATGTAATTTGATGAGGAAATGAATAACATTCAGGTACACATAGTTTGATTTTTTTTTTTTTTTTTTTGAGTCATGATGTTTAATACTATTACAGTCCACTCCGGATAATTGCAACTCGTTTAATCGCAACTTTCGGTTAATCACAATATTTCCTAAGCAATGGAAATAATTCTATATAAAAGTCACTGGTTAATTGCAACAAACTTCGGTTTTTTAAAAAGTGGTAAATTCAAGAAATCAAACAGTATATCATGATTAAATTTCATCATGGATGAAATCGTGACAGGTTGAAGAATCGAGAGTGAGCAGGATTTAATGCTACAGTAGTGTGTCACCACTCTGTTAGAGTCGAAAGAGGGCGGGGCTCTGCAGTATGGGTTTGTGACGTCATCGGTGGCCATTAAATAGAAGAGGGGTGGGGCTGGTCATAATCTTGACAACAGGTTATAAATGACAGTTATAAAGAGAGACTGAGCGATATCCTTTGTTTTAGGATTAACAACTGTGCATTGTGACCAACGAGTTTGGTGAGAGCTTATTGTCTCTCATTAAGGCTAATCTCTTTAACTCTGACAAATGTTGAATTGTTGAGAAAAAAGATTGAAACTTCTTCCAATCTGAATAAGATATCGGCTTGCTTCATAGCTGCTTTTGGTTGACAAATCTACACGGGGCTGCCATATGGTTTTTGTTTCAATCAAATTGCTCTGTATGTGGTGGACTAAGAATATTATTTACTGGTTTGGGTTGACAATAAATGTGTAAAATGTTGAAATAGTGGACAGGAAACTGAATTTCGGTTAATCCCAACATTTTCGATGATCCCAAGGTATTGCGATTATCCTAAGTGGACTGTACCTGAATCTTGAACGAAAAACTATCATATGGATATGATTATAGACAGATTGGTTTCTGGAATTATATTTCCGTCCTCCCTTGCCAACTCTGACGTTCTTGAAATTTAAAAGAAAATAGCCAGAAGGTTTCGGACTTAATTTTCTTTTTTTTCCAAAGGACAATAGTCATAAGGTAAATAATTTTAAAAAATCCTTTTACAGCACAAGATGGCATGATTTTTTGTTTAAGAGTTTAGAGAAAAACTTGCACATGATAGTCTTCAGCTTTTTTTTGTTGTTTTTATTTTCTATATAGACTCCAACTCAGAGCCTGAAAGTGATGCAGAACAAAGTTCCATATCACATGATTCATTTGTGGTAAGTATGTACATTAAAATAAAATCATAACATTTGTATAGCGTTTATCCACAGTTGGCACCATGCTCAAAATGCTTCACATCACCATATTTTGTGGTGGACAAAACACATTTGCCACAAAAGATGAGACCTGCAGTCTGTTAGGCGCAATACAATATTTCAGGACAAGGACAACACTGTTTTACACCAGTGAGATCTCCTAGTTTTTTGTTGTTAAAAATTTTTCTTTGCAGTGGACTTCGCCAACAATAACACTATTTTAAACCTTCCTCGTTATATTTTGAAGTGATATTCATTGATGAGCCATTCACATTTGAAGTCGTTTGTTTTTTATTTGACAAAATGTGAAAATGATGCGTTTCCAGGAAAATTAAAATAGCTTCTGTTGGGATTATACTTTTGATCTCGCATTTTGTCCAAATTCTCTTGCATCGTAATGTTTATCAACTTTTTTTGTTAACTATATTGCAGTTGCAAGGTTAGGAAGTTCATATTGTTGCAATGACAACCGTTTATATGTCCAGAATCGTAGTGATATAAAAAATTGTTTTGTAGTTGTTGGTCCTGGTGTAGGATTTAAAGAGTTGGTTAAAAACGGTTTACTGAAACCCTGGTTGGTGTATCTATATTTATCCAAGCACAGTTGAACATATTAAATACTTAGACAATATGTCTGCCTTTCTCAACTCTTTTTTATTATACTTGCATTATTAACCAGCTAATTGTTTAGTTGGATTATTAAACAATGGCTCTTCATGTTTATT
>NW_027622262.1:0-10000 GCF_034508935.2 Berghia stephanieae
GTAATTCTAGAACTTTTTACTATCCCATTTTCTTCCTTTTTACTGGCGCTGATATGACCTTAATGTGTTGCAAGCGCCTTAAAAACAAACAAACAAGGACTGTCAGTCAGACAGAACAGAGACTTATACCCAAATATTAGTCTGATGGTTGTTAGTTACACTGGCTTTTTATATCGTCAACCCATGAATAAACACTTAGATAACCACGTCTCTCGGACAGTCGTCGTAATGTAAACAATGGCAGTGATTGGTTAATTAACTACACCGTAGCCATCGTTAACTTATAGCCTGCACCTGACACTGACCAAAAAATGACGTCAAAATGCCTCGTCTTTGGCCACAAATGAAAACAAATCGTGAGTTGTATTCAATAGTTCAACCACTTGTTTCCATGAGCACTACTAACAACTCACTAGGCGCAAAAAAACAAATAATGACGTCAAAATGCCAGTCTTTTTGGGTTTCAGTGTCAGGCTATAACTTAACGATGGCTACGACTACACAGACATTACTGTCGATGGTATATGTCTGAGTAAAATACCCATTGTTCTACCGTTTGAAAAAGAACCAACACAGAAATCTATGTGTAAACTTAAACGTTTATAATATGATCGAGAAAATAGTATCATAACTAGTCAGTCATTTGGCAGCAGCAGCTTCTAATGGTGTTCACACTACTATGCTGGGACGAATTGTGTTCACACTACTATGCTGTGACGCTCGACCCAATCTGCAAATTCCGTACCGCACTCGTGCACCGTCGCAAACCTGCCCGGAAGCTTCGTCACAAAGCACCGTTCAATTAGCTCTGCGGTTTCGGGCTGGTTAACACAACGGGTACATCATGGAGGTATTGTTAGAGGTATACAGACAATAACAATGATCAGAGAGAGAGAGAGAGAGAGAGAGAGAGAGAGAGAGAGAGGGGGGGGGGTGTCAATTTCATTCACAGTATTGTTTATAAACAACCAACTAAGGTTTGTCCGAGCACATGTGAAGGTGTGTCACAAATTCCGTGTTTGATTGGTTAAACATTTACTGGTAATTGGATGCTTATCGAATTTGTCCATATTATTTTATAGACACTTAGATAACCACGCCTCTCGGACAGTCGTCATAATGTCAACAAAAACAGTGATTGGTTCATATAGCAATCTACACGTGTTTTACTATCGATAGTATGTGTCTTACTAAAATACGGTAGATCTGCCACGAGAACAGCACCGAGTTACCACTTTAGCTCACATTCCTTCAGGGACGGCTGGTAATAATGGGCAGGGTGGGCAAATACCAGCCTGTTTTTTCAAGTTATAAGCTGTATTACCAGGACAGAAATAATCAAATCTAAATTAGATAATTTCAAAAGTTACTACTTAACTTAAACTTGATACTTCGTACTGAAATCAATTTGTGTGTATTTTTGATAGATTGCGAATGACCATGCACCCCGTAATGCATAAACCAGGATACGCTCCTGGGGTCTGATTCATGGAGCGGGACTAAGACGATAGTCCTAGACTAAATCCGTTGTCTCAGACTAAAAGGCGTTGTAAGATATTCATGAAGCCTGACTACGGGAAGTCTTAGACTAAACGAGGGACTAAACGGGTGAAATTTACACCCGCGATTTAGCAGGCGTAAATATCGTAGTCTGGGACTAAATTTCAAGATCATAATATGTCCTCTACGCTGGGGGAAGTAATTGTACAGCGATTAGAACAAGAATACCCGACAGTTTTTGATTTTATATTTATTTTTATTTATTTATTTATTGGTTTTGTTTATTTTCTTTTCTTTACTTTTCTCGAAGATTCGACAATCGCACATACACTCCTCATCTTGCCCATTCAAAACACTCTGCAGGGACTCCTCCCCCCCCCCCCCCCCCACACACAGTTTCATAGTAACTTCCTCCTCCTCCTCCTCCTCCTCCTCCTCCTCCTCTACTACTACTACTACTACTACTACTACTACTACTACTACTACTACTACTACTACTACTACTACTATTACTACTACTACTACTACTACTACTACTACTACTACTACTACTACTACTACTACTTACTACTACTACTACTACTACTACTACTACTACTACTACTACTACTACTACTACTACTAATACTACTATTACAACTACTACCATTACTACTACTACTACTACTACTACTACTACTACTACTACTACTACTACTACTACTACTACTACTACTACTACTACTACTACTACTACTACTACTACTACTACTACTACTACTAATACTAATACTAATACTATACTACTATACATACTACTACATACTACTACTACTACTACTACTACTACTACTACATACTACTAACTACTACTACTACTACTACTACTACTACTACACTACTACTACGACTACTATTACATTTCTTTTATGTCTTTTATCGTCCATTATTTTCTAGAAATTTCACGTCTCTCACTGGCCTTATCATTTCTATCACACCGGGCTAACGATTTGTTCACACTCCAACCATCGTTGAGTACAGACGATGCAATTTATACTGCATTTCATCTTATTTGTTTTCAACGTTTATTTGTTTATTGTTATGCCGACGAAGGGTTTGTACCCGAAACGCCCATTGTCTGTATTGTTTCCACCGATTCCTCTCCATCATCACTCTTTCGTTAGTATTTTCGGGACCCCATGCTTCAGGCAGCGCCCACCGCTCTCTACTAAGAACAATGCTACACCGTGGATAAGAATCATTTAAGTGCCAAGCCATCGTTATTTATATTTACTAAAAACATTACACACACACATTCTCAAACAATTTTACACCCTTAAACTTGTCTCACAATATTTTTATTTGTGGGGAAAAAACAACAAAACAAACAAAAAAAAAAAACAAAAAACGATCAAAACAAACACGAAGAAGAAATAGAATGATTTCTGTGCCACTTCGTATGACGCATGCGCAGCTGGAAAAGTAACACATTTCTATGACGTGTTGTGGTACGTTTCCGAGGAATCCCCAGTTAAAAATAGATTGACCTCTGTAGTCTGAGACTTCGCAAGCGTAGTCAGAGACTTGATAGTCAGGGACGAAGTCTGACTCCATGAATAGCTAACTTTCCGTAGTCTCTGACTTCCCAAAGTCTTAGACTACAAAGTCTCAGACTTTGCTATAGTCTGAGCCTGCCATAGTCCCGCTCCATGAATCAGACCCCTGTTCTTTTTATCACCCCCCCCCCCTCCCCAACCACTCCACTCCACTCCGCCCACATCGTCATCTCATCGTCACGTCGCCTGACGGTGAACTAACTCCGATTTTTGCTGTCTGGCCTCTCTAGTACTAGGTCGGGCTAATTCAAATGAGCCCACCTTAATAACCAGTGAACACTGAAGAGAGCTTTTGGCAAACGAACTTTTTCTTATTTATTGCCTTACTTGTGCTGGTACCATTGATGTAATGACTTTGGGAAGGTTCCAGTATTGAATTAAATTTATTAACTTACTAAAATTATATCAATTTAGTATTAATTTGTGTTGTTTTTATATATTTGTTTATCCATTTAAATTATTTCTTTTTTTCCTCGTTTTCTTTAAGTACTTCTCAAAACTCATTGATTTAAATTGTTTTCTTATTTGTTTTTTGTTGTTTTTGTTTTTTGTTTTTGTTTTTTTATTATATATATATATATATATATATATATATATATATATATATATATATATATATATATATATATATGACCGGATCATCTTTGCCCAACCACTGTAAATAGGCTAGAACCGCCACTGCATTCCTTCTGGAATGCTGCAGTACGCAGGGCCTAAAAAAAAACATTATTCGGGAGAAATTTATTTTTAGGGTCTATTCCAAAGGTAAGATTGGAAAAACCCAGGCGTCTGCTGCAGTGCAGCGCCGCAAAATGAGCTAGGTTGAGGTGACTTTGCTCAAGGTCACACAGCGCGGCAGTTGTAGTCGATACCTTCAGGCACTCTGCCCCCTATGAATAGTTGCACCTGGAACTAATAGAGCAGTAAAGTTAGGTGCCCCAAACGTAAACAAAGGTCGAGAAGCACGTGGCAAACCACATGTTCCTGTCTTGACAGCTCACGTTCCAATGTAAATAATAGAAAAAAATAACCTTTAAAATTTGGCTGTTAGGTGGCAAAAGAAACACATATTCCTAAATACTCGATCATGCATCAAATAATGTCTAGATATGGATATTTTATGGAACAAAAGGTAAAATTTTCTAAAATTTATCAAAAGTTACAGTCTATCTATTTTTAGACCAGAGCAAATTATTGCGCTGGTGTGAACAAAACGAGAATTATTCGGAGCCTGATTTTCATAATAATTTAGCCTTATATTATTATTTCTGCAACTGTTAGATTTTATGTAAACATATTTTCAATACTGAAAGTGTATTGCCTACAACGCAAACTACAAAATTGGGAGACCTATATTGTGCGTAAATTATTCCGGTCCCTAACGGAAATCACTAGCAACTTGTTATTGTTTAACGAAAGAGTGAAAATGGAAAGGCTTCGTATGGGAACAAAACAGACAATGGACGTTTCGGGTACAAACCCTTCGTCAGCACAACAATACACAAATAAACGTGGAAAACAAATAAAATATAATGGAAAATAACTTGTGTTGTCTGTACTCAATGGTGGTTGCAGTATGAATGAAATGTTAGCGTGGCGTGGGTAGAGGATAGTGTGCCCCAGGGGGGTGATCTAATTGATAAGCAGAGGTCAGCGTCAGGGAACAGAACTTTCCAGACTATAATGGAAGATAAAAGACATATTGGTAGTAGTAGTAGTAGTAGTAGTAGTAGTAGTAGTAGTAGTAGTAGTAGTAGTAGTAGTAGTAATAGTAGTAGTAGTAGTAGTAGTAGTAGTAGTAGTAGTAGTAGTTGTAGTAGTAGTAGTTGTAGTAGTAGTAGTAGTAGTAGTAGTAGTAGTAGTAGTAGTAGTAGTAGTAGTAGTAGTAGTAGAACGCTGTAGTGGAACAGTAGGGGGGGGGGGTTTGGAGGGGGCGAGGTGAAAGGGTCACGGCGGAGGTGGGGGGGGGGGGGGGGGGGTTTGTTGGATGAGCGAAGGTCGAATCTTCGCGAAGGAACGATGCGATAGTAAAGTGGAATACACCAATAAATAGATAGATGGATAGGCAGATAGATAGGTAGATGGTCAGAAAAGAGGGGAGAGAAGGGAGAGAGGAGAGAGAGAGAGAGAGAGAGAGAGAGAGAGAGAGAGAGAGAGAGAGAGAGAGAGAGAGAGAAGAGAGAGAGAAATTAATAAAAGAAAAAAATTTTAAAATAAAAATTAAAAAAAAAAAAAAAAATTATTAAAAAAAAAAAAAAAAGAAAAAAGGGGAGGGGGGGGGACGGGGGGGGGGGGGGTTGGTTTGAGGCGGACCGGTAGAGAGGGGGAATCAGAGAGAGAGAGAGAGGGGGGGAGGGAGAAAAGAGGGAGGGGGGGACAAAGAAAGAAAGAAAAAAAGAAAGAAAGAGAGAGAGAGAGAGAGAGAGAGAGAGAGAGAGAGAGAGAGAGAGAGAGAGAGAGCGAGAGAGAGAGAGAAGAGAGAAAGGGTGGAGGGGAGGTGAGAGAGGGCGAGTAAACAGCCGAGTGATAGCTGGGTCTATATGTATATTAATGGATGAAAAAGTGGATGATTGGACACAATGAGAGAGAGCTAGGAAGGTAGATGACTATGAATCGGTGGATAATCAGTAGATAGATTGCTAGCTAGCTAGCTAGATAGATAGATAGATAGATAGATAGATAGATAGATAGATAGATAGATAGATAGATAGATAGATAGATAGATAGATAGGTAGGTAGGTAGAGTTGTACTTTTAGTAGTATGAACAGTAGTAGTAGTAGTCGTAGTAGTAGTAGTGGTAGTAGTAGTAGTAGTAGTAGTAGTAGTAGTAGTAGTAGTAGTAGTAGTAGTAGTAGTAGTAGTAGTAGTAGCAGTAGTAGTAATAGTAGTAGTAGTAGTAGTAGTAGTAGTAGTAGTAGTAGTAGTAGTAGTAGTAGTAGTAGTAGTAGTAGTAGAAGTAGTAGTAGTAGTAGTAGTAGTAGTAGTAGTAGTAGAAGTAGTAGAAGTAGTAGTAGTAGCAGCAGCAGTAGCTGTAGTGGCAGAAGTGAGAGCAGCAGTGGTGATGAATATGGGTGACGTTGACATCTAGTGGTGGTCAATCCTGGTGTTGAGTCCGCGTGGAGTCAGCGTTCCCAACAACTTGATCAGGTGAGTTTCCCTACGTCGACGGGCGGAAGTGTCCGAATGGCAAAAACTGAGCACACACACACGCACACACTGTACATCGCAGTGGTCTGGCAGATTGAAGTGTCTGGCCACTGCTGTGTCTGCACAGTTCGATATGTCACGCAAGTGCTGCACGAATCTGTCACCCAGCCTCTTTCCGGTCTCACCAACGTAAGCAATCCCACACAGGGAGCACGTAATCGCATAGACTAGATTACGGTCAGTGCAAGTAAACGGCCGCCTGATGTCCCAAATCTTGTCTGGAAAGCTGACTCTGTCATACTCCCACAGGTGCCCACAAGTCTTGCATCGGGGTCGCATACACGATCTGGCTTTAGGTCCATCCCTAGGTATGGGTTCCAGGCGGCTTCTGACAAGGAGATCCCTCAGGTTACGATCCCGTCGATATGCTACCAACGGGGGTTCTGAGAAAACTCTGTGGGTGTCTTCGCCCGCCTGGAGGATCCCATAGTTCTGCAATAGGATGTTCCTCACTTGATCGGCATGGGGGTGATGCGTGAGGACTAAAATGGGACGCTGTGTCTCCTGCTTCCTGGCATTGCGAGGCCTCATTGCTGCTTCTCTCGACACGAGGCTGGCTTTCCGGACAGCCTTAAGCAAAACCCTTTCGGGATATTCCCGTGCCCTAAAAAAATCGAGCATGCGATCACGTTGAAGCGCAAATTCATCATCTTCCAGACAGAGTCTCCGTAAGCGGAGTATCTGACTGAACGGGATGGAGTCTTTGCACTTCACCGGATGGGATGACCGATAGAGCAGGTAGCTGTGACTGTCCGTTTCCTTGTAGTGTACAGTGGTCCGTACTCCCGTGCTGGTCAATACAGCCTTGATGTCCAAAAAGTTCACCTCAGAGGTTGAAATCTCATAAGTGTACTCTATGGACGGGTGGAAGGAGTCCATCGCTAGGATGAACCCTTTCAACTGGCTGTGGGTCAATGACGTAATGCCGAAACAGTCGTCAATGTACCTTTTGAACAGCTCGGGGGCAGGTCCACTGTACTGATGGAAGAAGGTTTCCTCAAGGTAGCCCATGAAGAGGTTAGCATATGAGGGACCCATCTTGGTGCCCATCGCAACACCTGAGATCTGATGGAAAAATACATCATTGAACTCAAAAGTGTTGAGTGTGAGCACAAGTTCGGTGAGCCTCACAATGCTGTTGCTGGAAATCCCTGGTAATGGATGGCGGTCGACGAAATGCCTGATGGCACGCAGTCCGTCAGGATGCGGTATGGATGTGTACAGTGCCTTCACATCCATGGTGAAAATTAGCCGTGGACGTTCATCCTGGAATCGAATTTCGTCAATGACACCAAGAGCATGGTTAGTGTCCTTGATATACGATGGCAGGGTGGGAACTATACGTTGAAATACCGCATCGAGGAACTGCGATACCTTCTCAGTGGGGCACGAGATAGCCGACACAATCGGCCTTCCAGGTGGAGTGTCAGACAATACCCGGATCTTGTGTATCTTAGGGAGCATGTAAAAACATGGATTACCTAGGTCGCTGGGGTCGTGTTTAAGGACCTCTGCTCTACTAGGTAATTCTCCCTGCGATATCAAAGACTGGATTGTCTGGTGGACTCTGGTGTTGTTAGCAAGTGTTGGGTCCGAAGTCACTTTCTCATAAAATATCTGGTCACTCAATTGCCTGTGGCCCTCAGCTCTATAGAGCTCAGCGTCCCAAACAACTACGGCCCCTCCTTTATCAGCCGCTTTGATCACTATATCACGACGTGATCTAAGTGATCGTACGGCAGCCCATTCAAGACGGGTGAAGTTAGACCTCTTGATAGGTGTGGGTCGTAGTGCCTCTATCTGTCTAAGACAAGTCTGGATAAACAGGTCGAGTGTAGGGGACTTGCCAGGACTAGGAGTCCAGTTTCTTTTACGTCGTGAGAAAGCGGCAAACGGATCCTCAGGGTCACGGTCATAGTCATGTTATTTATATATTTATTTACACTCTTCTCCCCTACCAGTCTACCTCTTTTAGCACACTACCCCCCCCCCCTCTCCTTATCATTTACATCTCAGCATTATTTTTCACCACACCCACGTTTTCAACCACTACCTCTCTCTTACCACAGTCTATCCCTCCCTTCCTTTCTCTCATTCACTCGCCTCTCCAGTTTACCTATACTTATTGATTACCTTACTCATCCTTTTAGCCTTTCGCCCTCTTTCCCTATTTTCACCATGCCTCATACATCTCCCAAGCAACTCTTGCGCTCTTCCTTACGGGACATTCGTACGTTTCTTTCCTCTTTCCCTATCCACCTATCTCAAGTAGGCTACACTCTCGCCCACGCCACCCTCTATAAAACTCGAGCTAGCAGCCACTTGAATTTCTTAATGTACTGCCTTAGGAAACGCACGGCCCCTAAAGGATTCGTTTCACATTTCCACCCTTCTTTAGGTTCTCTAACCTCATCCCAGTTCTCCCAGTTTCTGGAATTAGAATCCAAGTGTGCCATGCAACGACTTAGACTTACTACAGACATCCTTCGCAAACAGATATCCAAATTAACACACACCATCGACACATCCTCCACATGCTTGAGGCATCGTACTTATCATAATCATTTACTTTACAAAGCCATTAGGTTATTCATACATTTATGTAATCAACATTACCATGCATGCTTAAATTATGTCAAAACCAGTAAATTAGATGCTCTCTTTCCTAACAGAATTACACATCTTGACGATAACCTCCCTTCCCATTCGGCAACACTCCCATCGGTGGATTCACCCATTGAACCTTCCTCTGGCCCCACTGCTCTTAATGGCACCCATAACCAGCCAGTCACCATTGGTGGTTTGGGAGTCCCTCCAACAGCCGGGGACCAGTCTGGAAGCGATCAATTCACCCCACCCACCAGCGAACCCACCCACGTGATGGATAATGTTGGAGCTATCCCCCCCAGTAGGAACCACAACAACCACCGGCTGGTGGTTTCTGTCCCCCCGACCATCCAGTTGAGCAGTGCAGAGGAATCGGTCTTAAGGAAAGGTCTCAAGTTCATCCCACTGCGAAGAACGTCCGACCAGTCCCGCATTGAGTCGGATGTACGTCGCTTCATGCGTATTTTACGCTTGAAGTATCACTTCAAAGATGATGAACGTGACCATGACTATGACCGTGACCCTGAGGATCCGTTTGCCGCTTTCTCACGACGTAAAAGAAACTGGACTCCTAGTCCTGGCAAGTCCCCTACACTCGACCTGTTTATCCAGACTTGTCTTAGACAGATAGAGGCACTACGACCCACACCTATCAAGAGGTCTAACTTCACCCGTCTTGAATGGGCTGCCGTACGATCACTTAGATCACGTCGTGATATAGTGATCAAAGCGGCTGATAAAGGAGGGGCCGTAGTTGTTTGGGACGCCGAGCTCTATAGAGCTGAGGGCCACAGGCAATTGAGTGACCAGATATTTTATGAGAAAGTGACTTCGGACCCAACACTTGCTAACAACACCAGAGTCCACCAGACAATCCAGTCTTTGATATCGCAGGGAGAATTACCTAGTAGAGCAGAGGTCCTTAAACACGACCCCAGCGACCTAGGTAATCCATGTTTTTACATGCTCCCTAAGATACACAAGATCCGGGTATTGTCTGACACTCCACCTGGAAGGCCGATTGTGTCGGCTATCTCGTGCCCCACTGAGAAGGTATCGCAGTTCCTCGATGCGGTATTTCAACGTATAG
>NW_027622263.1:0-13513 GCF_034508935.2 Berghia stephanieae
AAGTTGACACAAATTTGCGATTTTGGTGCACGTCGCATTACGCTATGCGTTATTGTTCGAAAAATTATAGTACCAGACCCATATTTTTGCCATATTATGTTGGACCATATGTTATTTATTGAGATACAAATCATCAATCACCAAAAATGAAAAATTGGTGTCATGAAAAAAAATATTGAAAAAATTCTTTTTTTTTGCCGAACTGCATGGGGACCATATTCAAGGGCAGATAACTCCAAAAGTTGATAAATGTTTTCATTTTCCTTTAAATAATTGTAATCTATGCTAAAAGTTGTACAGGATTACCAAATTTGAGAGAGTTAACATGATTAATAAAAAAGTTATAGCCTCTCAAAAATGGACCCACAAGCAAATTTGATTTTGACACGTTTTGAGACAAAATTTTTAAAAATTGTAAAAAATTCAAATATCCATATTCTGAACTGAAATTTGGTTTTCTTCATGGCTCATAAGTATCTTCAATTGAGCCAAGTTTGAGGAAAATCAAAAGGGGTGTGGTTCCCACCCTTGGTCCACTTGACGTGGAATGGCCCTAGTATTTATAAGTTACAAGGTTACTTGCGAACCCACAGTGTGCCTCACGGACATAAAACAGTTCACAATACAACAACAAAGCTGGGAAAAACTCAACAACAAACCAGAACACACAATCACAATAAATTCCCTACATTTTAATTTTACATTTTATTCAATTTGTCAATTTATAGTAGCACTATGGTGAGGACATGGACCTCTCTCCTTTACCAATGCCAAAAATGCTGACTACTGACTCTAAATGTATCAGTATTACTCAGTTATCCTAATTGATTTCAATTTCCAAACAGCGATCAACAATAACAATGACAATGTCAATGATCGAGACAATGACAATGATCCAACCCAACAACGAAAGTGAACGTCAAAGAAAGCAGAAAGTAAATTGGGTAGAAGGATACTGAGCGGAGGGACACCTCGTATTTACCAGTCAGTACCTAGAAGTGCGTGTAAAGTGACAACTTTATTGCTATATTTGTCTTCTAAAGTATAACCCACCTCCGTTTCTGGATTTTGATCTCCAGTCTGCCATGTTGGAAGTTGGAAGATATGACGATGATTGTTGATAGAACTGCTTAGACTAGATGGCATTGCCGCTTTTGTTTTCGAATCAATTGCCAATTTTCATCTTAAAAAGGTGACCCTTGACACATTCATATTTTGTAATTACGATGCATACAACGTCGTCCAAACATATATTATCTACTCTCATATTATTCTTAAAATTATAAAATGTACATTTTTAGAACATCAGACATGATATCCCCCCTCTGCATTGAATAACACAGTCTTGGATTCATCTTTCTGTTATCAAAACTACTACATTGATAACAGAAAACTAGTGATGGGCAACGAGCTCGATTTCATATCGATATAAGACACTATTGATATTGAAAATTTCGCGTTTTCGATATTGGGGACCTTTGCCTTTAGGGCCCCCATAGACGTTGAGTTTTGTACCGGTGATGCGTGTCGTCTGGGTCGCTGTGGCCCGGTCCCTGCGTCAGTCGCAAATGATTTTTGTCCACACACGGTGAGGTATTACACACCGACCGTCACCTGTCCCAGTTACTGTCTCTCTATTCTATTTTTCGTCTTGCGCACAATAGTGATTACTTCTCACTAAATTATATCAATCAGACTGTTGAAGGAACGATATTGACGCCACTCAACTCTGTGTTATTGTATTGAGGCAGCCATTTGGTAATTAGTTCTCACTAAATTATATCAATCAGACTTTTAACGTCCAAGGTTACTCGTAGTTTTGTGTGTCGGTACGTTATTTCCGGCTGGCAATGTTGTGAGCATTTTACCTAAACTCATAGAATCAATAACCGCCCAAGATTTTCGCATTATATGTTGTAAATAGCTATAATAATGTAACATGTAGAGAGAGAGAGAGAGAGAGAGAGGGGAGAGAGAGAGAGAGAGAGAGAGAGAGAGAGAGAGATGTTTGTTTGTTTTTAAGGGTTTTACGGCGCTTGCAACACATTTAGGTTATATCAGCGCCAGTAAAAAGGAAGAAAATGGGATAGTAAAAAGTTCTAGAATTACAATTAAAGCACCCAAGAGAAAGTAAGACGAAGGGGAATTGGGAACAAATAGGTAGCAGATGTAGATTCCAAGAGCACACTATCAGTGTGCTGAGTTTGAGATTACCTAAAAGTCCTATCCAGACACAAGCACAGGTCCCCACTAAGAGGAATACACTCAAATGTTCACAAATCCTATATAATACTTAAACAAAACATAGAGATAATTTACAAGGAAAAAAATATCATCTCCCAAAACCAACTATACATTTGACTGTTTCCCTCCCAGCCAGGGTATCCGGCCAGGGCCAGCACAAAACCAAGTAATTTCATTCCAATACAAAGACAGAAAGCTAGTTGGAAAACAGATAAAGTGGGATAGAAGTCTCAGTAAGTACCTCCCTGCCCACTATGGGAGATCAGGAACCCCACCCAGAGAGAGAGAGAGAGAGAAAGGAGAGAGAGAGAGAGAGAGAGAGAGAGAAGAGAGAAGAGAGAGAGAGAGAGAGAGAGGTGCTGTATACACAAAGAACAAAAAAAAAAAAACAAACAAAAAAAAACAAAACAAAAACAATTTGCGCTATATTCACTAAAGGTGCTCTAATCACTTTGTAAGGATCCTTGGCCGACAGCAAAGCATGTTAGAGGAGACATGACCCTTGGTAGGCGATATTACAATTGTTTTCCGAAAGAGACGACGCTGTAAACAGCGAGGTAATCATTTTACACGTGAAACAGATGAGAGAATGCGAGTAATGAGCCTATTCCAATGACTCTTATGCGCCGCTCTAATATTATTATTATTATTATTATTATTATGATTATTTATAAAACAAAACGACAGTGCTCCCGTGACAGGTTAAGCGGGCACTCCTCGGGACTACCCGCACAGCCCCTCCCCCCCCCCCCCCCCCCCCCTTTCACACACCCACCTCTTTATCTTTCTTTTTTTTAAATTATTTTTTTTTGTAGACTATAATTCAAGGTTACAGCCTATCCTATCCTATACCCACCCCTATCATCTCGTAGTCAAGGCATTTTGTCATCGACCGTGATGTCGCGTCAACGGTTGAAGAGGAAAAAAAAAACTACGGTGATCAAGAACGAAACCATTTGTTCATCTACCTCTTCCTCACTCAAAATTTATAAAAATATTATTTTAAAAAAAATTAAAAATAACACAGCATTTATTTGGTGCAATATCCACTAGACGTGCTCAAAGCACTTTGCAAGGGCCCCAAGCCAACAGCAATACTAAACATGAAGGGCGAGACCTGACATGATGCCTGTTAGGCGATATTACAAAAAAAAAAATTCCGACAAAGACAACGAACGGCCATGTACTCATTTTACACCTGAGTACGGTGAGAGAATGTGAGTAAAGCGCTTTTTCCAAGGACTCAATTCTGCGCCACTCAGAGCGGGTCTCGAAACCTGGACGTTCCGATACGAAAGCGAGAGTCATACCAATAGGCTCCATCACAGAACAGGGAGGGGCACTGTTCTGTCGGCCACATAGCCTCACTATTAATTAAAATTTATTTCTAATTTCATCAATTTTTGGAGTAAAGACATAGTTCTTGGTATCAAATCTATTGTAAATTTGCCGCTGATCACGAATCTGACGTCAAAACAGCGAAAATCCGAAAAAAAAATTGTTCACTTTTTTATACTGCCAAGCCCCCGATCGCCGATCGCCTCGAAAAATATCTCACCGTGTGTGGGCAAAAATTATCTGCAACTGACGCAGGGATCGGGTCACAGCGACCCAGACGAGCGCATCACGGGTACATAACTCAACGTCTATGGGGGCCCTTAAGCAAGGCCGTCCCCCCGCTCGTCGCTCAGGTATTTGGCCATACACATTCCGTTTTCACAACGATTTGCTTCATCGTGCCTGTCCCTAGATAATAATAATAATAATAATAATAATAATAGTAATAATAATAATAATAATAATAATAATAATGATAATAATAATAATAATAAATAATAATAATAATAATAATAATAATAATAATAATAATAATAATAATAATAATAATAATAATAATAATAATAATAATAATAATAATAAATCTTTATTGTCCTAAAAAAAAGTGGCAATTTGTCATTTGGTTACACATTAAAAAAAATACAATATTGACATAGACACACTCCACAGATGTACACTAGTAACATCGTAGTCATCGAAAAATCGGCATCAACAACAACATCATCATCGTCCCTGGTTGAAAAATGAGCGTGTATGGGCCCTCTTAGTTTTTCGTTAACGCTTTCGACGAAGTGTTCTGTCTGGCGGATAATCGGGTTTTACGGTACAACTGTAGAATTCGACAACCATCTCCATACCTGCCAACCCATAGTGAAAAAAAAATAGGATGCTTCTTCCAAAAAAAAAAAAAAAAAGGAGTCTAGGGAAAAATATAGGGATAAGCAATGTTAAGAGGTAAAAAAAAGCAAATTTACATAATAAAATTCAGAGCTCTTTTCATTGGGACCAAAAGATTAACGAGACTAATGACTTTGCCCACCCTTTTTTTTGGACACCTTGAGAATTTATTCCTGCATTCTTTTGGAGCAAACTTCTCATTTCATTTTGGATCATTTGTCTCTATTCCCCTCAGAAAAATTGTTAAAGACTAATTATTTCCATAGTTTTTCTTTTCAAAGTAAGCTTTTTGCACAGCCTTGCTTGTATTTTCTCACAAAGATCATAAGAATAAAAAATCCTAAAAGATGTTGAAAAGCGACCGTAGACGGTAAGGTGACGATGCTAGCCTCGGTATTGTACTTAGTTTGAGATCATCTAAAGTTCTCATCCAGACACAAGCACAGGTCCCCACCAAGAGGAATAAACTCAAATGTTTACAAATCATAATACATAAACAAAACATAATAGTGCATAACAGATAGATGAATTTACAAGTAAAAAAATATAATCTCCCAAAACTAACTATTTGACTGTTTCCCTCCCAGCCAGGGCCAGGACAAAACCAAGTAATCTCATTCCCAAGACAAAGACAGAAAGCATGTTGGAAAACAGATATAACGGATAGAAGACACAGCATGTACCCCCCTGCCCGCTATGGGGGAGGTCAGGATCCCCACCCACAGAGAGAGAGAGAGAGAGAGAGAGAGAGGAGAGAAGAGAGAGAAGAGAGAGAGAGAGAGAGAGAGAGAGAGAGAGAGAGAGAGAGAGAAGGAGAGAGAGAGAGAGAGAGGAGCGAGTAGAGAGAGAGAGAGAGAGAGAGAGAGAGAGAGAGAGCGAGAGAGAGAGAGAGAGAAGAGAGAAGAGAGAGAGAGAGAGAGAGAGAGAGAGGGGGGTGGTTGTGGATGACTGTCACTGCAAAGAAGATCCTATCAGTAGACCTCACGACCCGAACCATCCTGGTGACCTCCCGCCAATGGGAAAGTCAAAGAGCCACAGTCCCAGTCCCAGGGTCCAACATTCCCCCACCAAACCAGAGCTATAAGGTTACCCTCCATTCTCTCTTTTCTCTCTCTCTCTCTCTCTCTGGGTGGGTGGTTGTAAGTAGTGGTGGTAAATCTGACGTCCCCCCCCCCCCCCTTCCAACTTTCAGACAGGAAGAAATCAAATTAATCAAATATAACAAAACACATCGTTTGTACACAGTTCTTTAATATTTTAAAACATAATACAAATGACATACACACTTTTATTTAGATCAAGGTTTTCAATTGAAGATACCGATATGAAACAATATACATTAGCAGTAATTAATTTAAATTTTTAATCCAATGACACTGAAAAGAGGTCTGACAATTAATTAAAAAATAACATCAAATTTATCGATAGAGTAAGTATCAAAATGTGAAATTTTACAAATTTGGGATAATAAAGATTTGCCAGTTTTATATTAATATGACGGGGAGAAACCTGGGTTGTTTTTTTTTCACTTTGTCTCTGTAAGATAATTTCATCTTTTCACGAACTCCTCTCCCTCATTATTTGTGGTGTGAAAAATTTAAGGAAAACATTGTAGAAAATAAATAGTGATAAAAATAACAAGAATTTTGTTTTAAAAACATAATGGTATATTTTGATTGTAACTAATAAATTATACGATATACATACGCTCGCTTATTACGGTCAATGGCAATTGTTAGGGGGAAAACAAGTACCATAGCTGACTGTAAGATCTTTAGTCATACTAAAAACAATTTTGCCAATTCAGGAGGCAAACGTTTACAGAACTTTTACACAATCACATGGACTGACCCTTTTTGCTGCTGAACTCCATGAAAAGACATTATTGCTAACTTTTTTCCCGTTTAGCAGGTGATTGGAAAATATACTGGGGGTTTTTAACACATACTGAATTTCCGTAAATATACGGTAAATTGGCAAACCTTGCTAATACGACAATAATATAATCGTATTATCTAATATAGAAAGGGCAATACTATTCTGGTTATGAACATACAATATATTATGAGATTTTAAGTCATGTATTTAAACCATTAAATTTACAAATGCATCATTCTTTCAAACAAAAAATTTACTAGTCGAATGTAGCATATCAGTAATTTTATGATAAAATAATTCATTCTGAATACAAACGAGATCTATTAAAGCTATACTAAATGTGAAACATGTTTTCAAGATTAAGAGTAAAAATAAAAAAGGAAGACATAATAATAATAATAAAAATAATAATCAAAAAATAATGATAATAAACAAGAAATGAACTCTTGCAAATAAATAATCTTTGGTTGGCTGAAACCTTGCAACACAAAAGAATTTATTATGCATAACTATTTTGTTTTTTTAAATTTTTTTTTTTAAGGGGTCTTACATGCTTGCGACACATTTAGATCATTTCAGCCCAAGTAAAAAGGAAGAAATGGGATAGTTAAAAAATTTATAGATTTACAATTAAAGCCCCACGAGAAAAAAGTAAGACGGAAGGGTTCAAATGGGGGGAACAAATGTAGATTCCAAGAGCACACAATCATTGTACTTAGTTTGAGATCACCTTAAAGTCTCATCCAGATACAACCACAGGCCCCCATTAACAGGAAATACATTCAAAAGTTTACAAACCATTTTATATATATTTAAAAACATAAAAATAATAACAATACTGAACAGAGAGATTATTTAAAAGGAAAAAAAAAAAACATCTCCCAAAACTAAACTATACAATTGTTTCCCCCCAGTCAAAGGCCAGGGCTAGGACCAAAACTAAGTAATCGCATTCCAAGACAAAAACAGAAAACAAACCCAGAAAATGGATAAGGGGGATAGAAGACACAGTGTGACTTTCTGCCCACCATGGGGAAATCAAAGACCCCACCCTGATGCATTTAAAAGTATTATCTTTTCCAAAAAAAAAAAAAAAAAAAAAAATCAAGATATTTTGAAATTAACCTGGAAAATAACTGAAAAACCCCCTACCCTCTTTCCCTATTCCACCTCCCATTAAAAAAAAAAAAATCAAACGAATAAAAAATCCCAACAAAAATAACTCTAAAAATCTTTATCTCCCTCGTTAATTGTGTCTACATTACAAATAACTTATCAAAAAAACTAAAACAAAAGCTGAATAATTTTTAATCTGTCACAAAAAATATTCTGCTGAAAAAACCCCTTTTTGTTTTTGGTTGAAATCTGTTTACAACAACCCCAGCACACAAATTCACAGCCGTATTAAGAAATTTTCCCATGCACACATTACAAATCATCAAACAAAAAAGTATACAAGTTTTAAACTGTCTAAATAAGATGAAAAATCATAAAAAACCCCCGGTTAAAATGAATGAATGAAGAATGAATGACGATGCCAAGGTGGAAGCTTAAATAATATAATCGTATTACCAAATGAAAGAAAAGGGACCGACTAGAAAAAAGCAGTTCTGCCACACACTGACAAAATACCTTATACTTCTTTTAGTTTTTGCCAAAACTTTTACTTCACCTATCGGTAGATTTAAAAAAAATTCCCACCCCGTCAAAAATTTTTAAACCCCAGACTTAAAAGAAGGGATGGGTTTGAAACTTTTGACAAGTCGGAAAGGAGTGGATGGGGGAGGGGGAGGGATACAACCATCCAGTATAAAATAAAAGTTTCTTGGAAAATGAAAAGAAACATTTTGTCAGTTGACCAAATTTCCTCATTTTCATTTCACTCATCCATTATCTAAAAAACCTTTTTATTATCTAAAATTACAAAATGAAAAAAACAAAATAAATAAATAAACAAAAAACGAAAAAAAAAAAAAAAACCAAAAAAAAAAAACAAAACAAATAAGGACGACATCTCATCCACAGCTTTCAACATAATCACACTGATTCTGATCATATGGATATAAAAAAGACATACAATGAAACAAAACGCTTACAAGCAGTCGGCAAAATTTAACTGATACTATCCCAAATTTCTCTACATCCCTCTGCACCAATCTACTAAATATATTATTATTAATCTAAATATCAATGAGGAGTGAATGGTAATATTAAACACACCCAGGTAACCAAATATATACGGATTGGATGATCTAAAATATTCTACAGACAACATTCACGATTACAGTTTATGATAAGCATGAAGATGTAGCTAAAAATGAATGCAGCATCACCTGAAGCAACTTTATTTTTTATAGCATCAGATTTTCACCAAAGATAAACAAAACTGAACAAATTTATATAGTACTTTACCTGCAGACTTCCTCAGATACATCTATCTCAAGACGCACAAATCTCATATAAGTCAAAACACAATAACATGACTCATTGTAAAACTATCAACCTACTAACAAAATTCTTTGAGATCAAATCAAGTAATTTTTTTTTTCTTCTTCTTTCCCACCATATCTTGACTTGTTTTAAAAATTAGTAAATTAAAATTTGACTTCTTGGAATGAGGGACAAACTCTACAAAATCTTATTAGAAATTATCTCTGTAAATAGACACCCAATGGTTAACATACAACAAAGTTGTAAAAGTTAAAATAAAACTCTCAACGACAAAACAATATAGTTCACCCTGGCTAATCAAAAGTAATTGTTTTCTCCAACACAAACTATGAGCCACATATTCAAATCGAACCACACATTTTCAACTAGAAAGGTGATGGATTCGCTTCCCAAGTAGTGCTGAGCGATGGAGAAGAAGGTGATAATGGTAGTGAATGAAGATGTCTATCTAGTTGGGTCCAACATTCCACGTCACTTTGGAGTAAGACAAAGGGAAGTAAATCATCTGCATTTCAAATTCCAACCCGGAATTTTCCATGCTGCCTTATCTATTGATTATAAAAATCAAAATATTGCAAATCTACATAAATGTTTAACTAAGAAAAAGCAAAAATCACGCCACAATTGGTCCTAGAAGAAAAACCAAAAAGCCCATTTTCTTTAATTTTTAGGCACTTTTGCTATTGCATGGTTGTAGATCAATATAACAAATTTCAAACGCTATTATCCGACTAGTGATTCTATTTTCATCAATATGCATCAATTTTTGATCTTTTCGTTATGAGCTTGGTACCAATTAAATGTTACTCATGTATGATTTATAACACAAGTCGAAATCAAATATGTATAAATCTGAAACAGAATTCTGGCAAGATCCATTGAAGTTTATTGAAAGGAGTCATATCATTATAACCAAAAATATCAAATATGCAATGATGTATGTAAACATTTTATTCACGACCATATCCTATTTGTTAGAAGTATTAAAACATATACATCCTATTGTCAGTTCTGTTTCCAATTTTTATTGAATCACCTCATTATTGTTGAATCAATTATCATCTTAACCTTCACCATTATATATTGGTACATAAAACATAAAATTTGCTGAGGTATGATCTGCTTCAAAGTCCCAATAGCACACCTAGAAACCATTTGCTTAAGGGACCTGGATCAATCCCACTGAAGTAGAGGTTTTTTTTCCATTACCCCTCTATCCAATCGCAGTGATTGAGTAACTGGTTCTGTTAGATATGGAGGAAAGTACTTGCAATAAACAAGCTTCAATCAAAGGGTAGAGAGCAATAAATAATAGAATAGACTTCGCTCCTTGGGGCCTTTATGACTGAAGACTCCCAATTTTTTTTTGAGTTCGCATTGAATTTTAATCAAAGGGGTGGTAACTACTTATTCTTATCCATATGGCCTGACATAGCAGTGCTGTCCAAAAGACCATACAACTGATTTAGGGTATCACGAGAGTTTTTGCGTTGATATTATTCTTGAGGGGTGAGACGACCATGAGCATGAAAATGGACTAAGAACCATATCTGAAGATAAAACAACGTAAAAATGGTTACAAAGAAGATTTTTCCAGTTTCCATAATTATTGGCTTATATATAACATATGTCTAGAGAGAAAAAATAGATTTTATTTGATCCAACGAATATTTGAGGAAGAAGGTATTCTCATTTTCAACAACTTGGCACCTTGACTTAAGACAAACAATCACATGAGAACTTAAATTGGTGAAAGTATTATTCTGACAGATTAAATCTCTACGCAAAAGGTATCAAGCAATTTTGCTGTCATATAACACTATAGAAACAAGGATATTCTCAAGAGGGACCTTTATATTTCTTTTCTAATGGAAAAGCCTTTCATATTTCGTGAGTTAACCCTATTTCATTCACAAACCTGAGGTACAGATTCCACAACACCCTCAATGCCTTGACAGTGGATCCAGGAAACAAACACCCTCTCCAAAGTTTGAATTTTTAGCCATTTCACCAAGGCCCCTGGGAAAGCGATGTTGTTGTAATTAACAAAATTAACAACTATTTGAAGCGCATAACAAAAATTCTCATACTCCATGGTACTAGTATGAAAAATAAACAAAGAATGAGAATTGTACAAATTATTACTTATGGTTAAATATTGCATTCCATACTCATGAAATCATCAACAGAAGTCACAAGTTTGCTATAGGTCTTGGTTGAATATTTTTTACTTTTTTGTGCATTTGCATAATATATGTATACATTGTCGCCATCATTCTCAACTTTGTGTTTATACATTTTATTATGCTACGTCTGTAAACGAAATTCCATTTTTTATGGATGAATAAAGTATATATTATTATTATTATTAAATTATCATCAGAGTCCTTTCTAATCCGTGCAGGGTAAAAGACACTGATAAAAACCTTCCCCCCCCCCCCCCCCTCTCTCTTGTTGGCACTAGTCTCTCCTGCCCACACGATTCCTCCTTTGTAGTAAAAACTCAATGACCTCCTTCTCTCATGTACCCTTTCAGGAGGCTCAATATAGAATCTTAATTAACAAAAAAACAAGAAACAAATGCCCATGACTGTCTTATAAACCTTTACTTTGGATGATATCCGATGTTACTAGTGGCATCTGTGTGAACTGTGTCTAAGTCCAATATGTGTTGTTATCAATTGTTGTAAACCAAATGACAAATTGCCACATTTTTTTTTAAGGACAATAAAGATTTTATGTATTATTATATTATTATTATTACTTACAAACTGTTTCTTCTTGTCAGCAGTCAGTTTGCTCCAATTCATTTCTGCCAGCCTCAATTCCTCTTCACTGTATGGCAAAGTCACGCACCATAAACCTATCAACACAAACAATAAATGAATACTTTTTCATTCAAAACGATACAAAATGGCCCAATATACAAACCAGCAAAAATATCTTTTTCCACCATTTTCTATCAAACCAATGGTTGTTTAGCAACTTGATCCCAAACTAGGGCTAGCGTGGCTCGAAGCAAATAATGATTCATGCTTCTCCTAGAAAGTACAGAGTTTGAATAGCCCGCAACCTGTATGGCTTGGGCAAGTACCTTGCCCTAGTGAGCAAGTTTTACCTAGCCCTAGATCAGTTTGCAGCGCAGCACTGCACCTGGTGCCTGATTTTTTCCAGTCTCCCTTGGAATAGACCCTAAAGACAAATTTCCCTCATGGAATGAATGAAGGAATTTTAGTTTTAGTTTAATTTAGTTTTTTAGTTTTACAATTCTTAAAAATCTGTAGAGTGTAGTATGGATCGACATGGCCAGCACAACAGTAAAATGGTCGAATTTGTTATCTCGATATACACAACACTGAAAAGTATAAGGAAATCAATCGTAAAAACAAAGTTTCATGTTAATGTCAATTAAAATTATATGGAGATTCGCTCTATCTCATTAGGATGCTGCAAAGCACACTAAATAGGTTTCCCTCGTTCTAAACATTGAGTCCTACATAAAAAATGCAATGTCAGTATTAAAAAATATTTCCTTTGGGAGTTTAAAAAAAAGAAAATTTTATTCCTAAAAATCGCCTGAAATTACTTTGCTCTGCCACAAAATTTTGCATTTTACAAGTTTTATTGAATGAAATATAATTTGTGTTTGTACAGAATAAACAAAAAATAAACTTACTTGTTCTCCCTGCATTTTTGCTTGAATGTGTCCACCACTATCTGAATAAAGTGACTGTCACCACATGTGCTCATTATCCTCAAAGACAACTCTGTATTAAAATGAGATAAGGAAAAACCCCAAAAATCATTTGGGACCCGATAGCTCATTTGGAAAGACCCACTGCCTTTAAAAATGCAAAGCAACCGAGATCATTTTCGAATGAAGTTGAATTATATTCGGACCTTTCCTTCGTGTAAGTTCATCATTTACTCACATCAGAACGAGAATAAATGTCAAAGTGTCTTATCCAAAAGACAAAGAAAAATATATGATACATTCCTAAAGGAAAATAAAAATAAATGAATGCGAATTGCCAATGTCTTAAAAAATAAAATTAGGGGGAAAAATTCTTGGACAAATATGAGGGTATGAATGAAGAGGTGATAAGATGGTGAATGTGGGTTCTGTTGGTGGAAAAACATGATGATGATTTAGAATTTTTTTCTGGTGGTTTCGAAACATATGATTGAATGGTGATGTCAAAGTGTTTATTAATAATTCTGATTAAACAGAGCAGAGACTACTTTGACGTAGCCCTGGCCAGGATTTAAATGTAACAGGCAATTGGGGTCCTGATGCTGGTTGAATTTATTTCTCCCGGGTATTAGGTAGTGTGGTTGAGCGGGGATGTGATTAAAAAAAAAAAACCTATATAAAATAGTGAAAAATATACCTTTAAGACCTCGGTAAAAACTTTTTCTGACAAAGTTTCATAGGATTTCCCCCATCATCAGCATTTAGTCGAAAAGAAAAGACCAAAAAAAAACACACAAAACAAATGTTAAGATTAATATTTTTTAAGAAGAAAGAAATGAAGAAAAAACCATGACATCATATAATAAAATAATTGCAATTTTTCCATTTTAATAATGTCCCTGTAAAAGTCAAAGTGAAAAAAAAGTTTGACTCTATGGCTTACAGATCGACTGGGGCTTTAAAAACCAACATTCTGGGGGTTTTTTCTTGTCCCCAAAAAAAAAGATTAAA
>NW_027622264.1:0-13491 GCF_034508935.2 Berghia stephanieae
CCAAATTTGTGGGGAAAAAAAAATACGCGTTTGCCCAAAATTTAGGCTGTAGGGGGTTAAATACCAAAAAACCCAAAGGATAAAATAAAATTTTGGGAAAAAAATGGTTTGCCCTCGAAAAAAAAGGGTTTTAAAAGCTATAGCAGCATTGGAATGGTGATCTCGTTTGGGAAAAATAATATGATAGATAAATAGAAGATAGATAGATAGATAGATAAAAGATAGATAGATAGATAGTAAAAATAGATAGATAGATAGATAAGGTTTTAAAAGATAGATTAAATAGAAGTAGATGTATATAGATAGATAGATAGATAGAGTATATAGATAGATAGTTTGATAGATAGATAGATAAAAGATAGATAGATAGATAGATGATAGATAGATAGATAGATAAAGATAGAAAAAAGATAGTTAAAAAATAATAATATAATAATATAATATATAATAATAAAAATTAAATATAGAGAGAGGGGAAAAAAAAAGAGAAAAAGGAGAGAGGAGGGGAGATAAGAGAGGAGAGAGAAAAAGGAGAGAAAAGAGAGGAGGAGAGAGAGAGGGGAAAAGGAGAAAAGAGAGAAAAGGGAGAGAGAGAGATTTAAAAGGATTTGTTATCTGTCCAAAATATCTCAATACAGTTTTTTTTTTTTTCCCCTTTTCCCAAAGGGGTTTGGGACATTTAACCAACAAGTTAAAATGTAATGTTTTACCTTTTGTCTAATTTGTAGAAGTCACAAAAAGGGTTTGGGGAGGGTTTAAAAAAAAAAGGGACATAAAATGCAATCAAACGAGGAAAGGGAAGGGCCCCTTGCGCCTATTTTAAAATAAAAGAAAGATGGGGTGGTATGAAATCGGGACATTCCTTGAAAAATTAATTAAGAATGAAAAATAAGTCCCCAAAAACCCCAAAAAAGAACAGGATTAAATTACGTATAGTCCCCAAATATTTTCTTCTTCTTCTTCTTTTCTTCTTTTTCTTCTTTTCTTCTTTTTTTTTTTTTATTATTATTTTTATTATTATTATTATTATTATTATTATTATTTTTAATTATTATTTTTTTTTCTTATTTTTTTAAATTTTTATATTATTATTATTTTTATTATTTTTAAATTTATTATATTATTATTATTTTTAAATTTTTTTTTATTATTATTTTTTATTTATTTTTTTTATTATTATTTTTATTATTTTTATATTATTATTTTTAAAATTTTTTTTATTATTATTTATTATTATTATTTTATTTTTATTATTACTATTATTATTTTTTTTGTTATTTATTATTATTATTATTATTATTTTTATTATTATTATTTTATTATTATTATTTTTTATTTTTAATTATTATTATTTTTATTTTTATTATTATTTTATTTTATTATTATTTTTTATTTTATTATTATTTTTTTTTTTTTAAATTATTTTCAAAAAAAACCCCAAATATAAAAAACTATTTTACAATACTACTATACTACTACTACTACTACTAAACTACTACTACTACTACTACACTATTACATACTACTTCTACTTTACTACTACTACTAATACTACTACTCCCCCCACTACTATAAAATACAACAACAACTACTACTACTACTTACTACTATTTTCTACTACTACTACTACTAAAACTATTAATACTAATACTTATACTACTACTACTACTACTACTACTACTACTTTACTACTACTACTACTCATTACAACTTCTATTAAACTACTACTAACTGTAGCTTTATACTTACTACTACCTACGACTACTTACTACTACTACTACTACTACTAATACTACTTCACTACTAACTACTACTACTATTACAAACTTCTATCACCACCACCACCACCACTACTTACTACTACTACTCTACTACTACTACTACAACTACTACTTACTACTACTTACTACTTACTACTATTTATTATTATTATTACTATTATTATTATTATTATTATTAATATTATTATTTTATTATTGTTGTTGGTGCTTGTTCTTATTATTATTTATTATTATTATTAATATTATTATTAGGAAGTTAGTATTAGTTAGTAGTAGTAGTAGTAGTAGTAGTAGTAGTTAGTAGTAGTATTAGTAGGCTAGTAGTTAGTAGGGTTGTAGTATAGAGTAGTAGTAGTTAGTAGTTGTGAGTAGTAAGTCGTAGTAGTAGTGTAGTAGTAGTAGGGTAGTAGTAGTAGTCGTAGTCAGTAGTAGTAGTTGTAAGTAGTAGTAGTAGTAGTAGTAGTAGTTAGTAGGGGTAAGTAGTAGTAGTAGTAGTTGGGGTAGTAGTAGTAGTAGTAGTAGTTGTAGTAGTAGTAGTTAGTAGTGTAGTGTAGTAGTAGTAAGTAGTAGTTAGTAGTAGTAGTAGTAGTTGTAGTAGTAGTAGTAGTAGTAGTAGGGGTAGTAGTAGTAGTAGTAGGGGTAGTAGTAAGGGGGTATTAGTAGTAGTTGTAGTAGTAGTAGTAGTAGTAGTAGTAGTAGTAGTAGTAAGTAGAAGTGGGTTAGTTAGTAGTAGTAGTAGTAGTAGTAGTAGTCATGTAGTGTTGTAGTAGTAGTAGTAGTAGTAGTAGTAGTAGTAGTAGTAGTAGTAGTAGTAGTGTAGTAGTAGTATATTAGTAGTAGTAGAAATTATCCAAATATCATTTTTATAATAATACTATCAATCAGTGCCGCGATAATATTACGCTACGCACATTATAGCTCTCACTCTCTAGGAGGAGTTCCAAAAATAGTTGTCCAAGTAAACATAATATTGACTATATTGACACAACATGGAAATATAAGCAATGAACCTTGAATAAGACAGAGGAGTTGGACTTTGTGGTAATGGATATATTTTTGGTGTTAGTTGCTGGTTTATTACACAATACTAGTCAATCACTTTTAAAGGACCCTAAAACTTAGACATGTGTTGAAATGTATGCTTCACTCAAGACTTTGATAAAGGATTTTAGGATATATTTGATCGTTATTGAAACATATTTCCGTTAAACTCAAACCGTACCGAAACGAAGACGGACAAACCAAATCCTTTTTTAAAGTTGGTCGACCGAAGAAAAAGTTAGTTCAGGGATAGAAGAAGGATGGAAACTGGTTTGTCTGTGGCCTGTACCCTGACCCAGGATTGAAAAAGGCAATGATGCTGATGATGATGATGATTATGCTGATGATGCTGATGACTGATGATGATGATATGATGAGATGATGATGAGATGATGATGATGATTTTGATCGATGTGAAATGGAAACCAATAGGAAAAATTTGACTTGATGTTGAAATTAAGAAAATCAGAGCGAGAGCACAATGTGATGAAGGTGATGCTTTATTGAATCTTGAGCCAGGGAAATGTTCAGAATCAAAACTTTAATAAAACATTTTGTTGTAGTAAATAAAAATTAAATTGAGCTTTTATATTAGCGCAATATCCACTAAAAGTGCTCCAAAGCGCTTTACTTGGAGTCCCTGATCAACTGCAACACTTAACATGTAGGACGAGACATTGACGCCTGTTAGGCGATAATTACAATTTTCATTTGACATGACAAGGCTGTTAACGACCAGGTACTCATTTTACACCCGGGTACGATGAGAAGAATGTGAATAAAGAGCCTGTTCCACGGATTTAATACAAAAAAACCTATGCGCCGAGCGAGGCTTGAACCCAGGACCTTCTGATCCGAAGCGAGCTGTCATACCACAAGAACACATAGCCGCACACGATGAATTAGAGTCAAATCCGGGTCAATAAGGCCTTAGTATCATTGATGCTGCCTTTTTTTTTTCTCTTTTGTAACAAGTTTGGAGCTACTGAGGGAAAGTGACTGGTGAAGGAGTTTATATTGGCTCTAGTCAAACATATCCTTAAGATATCATGGTCACGAACCTGTAGGAAAAGCGAGAATTTTAATTAATAAGCATATCATCCCTCGTGGATGGAATGCTATTTTTGTATTTATTTATATTCTTTTTATTTATTTTTTTTATATTATGTGTCACGCTATTCTCCACGACTGGGGACCGACAAAATCTGTTAAATATGAAAAAAAAGCGTATAGTTTTCATGAGATTAAACTTAAATGACAATTGTAACATTACTTATATCTTATGATTAAACCACTTTATCCTTGAAAGATTAAAATTCAATTTCATTGCTAATGCATAATCAGTGACCATTGTTTACTTTTACAACAATTGTTATAGAATTTTAGATTATCCTGTGGCCTTGTAAATGGGGGCCTAAAACTAGCAAAAACTAGAGACTCACTGGCCCTAAAATTCATATAAACTACGAAATTGTTGTGTGATTACAACTTCCATGTAAGGGTAGACCTCCACATTTGGGTATAATGCCAGTCCACCCGCCATTGATGCAAATGGGGTACCATGTCCCGCTGGCGTGACGGTAATTCCGGACACTGTGAAGGTTGCATTGTAGCGGCTCTCAACAACAGTGACAAAGGTACAGCGGACATTATTCCTGGATGGGGAATTGTGGAGGATGATGGTTGAGGGTTTATGAAGAAGCGTGATGATGATGTTGGATGATGTTGATGATGATGATGATGATGATGATGATGATGATGATGTTGATGATGCATGGTGCATGATGATGATTGTTGGTGGTGGTGGTTGGCGATGGTGATGGTGTTGATGGAGTGAAATGGTGGTGGTAGTGGTGGTGGTCGTGGTGGTGTTAATGATGATGTTGATGGTGATGAAGATGATGAAGATAATGATGACGATGATAATGGTGATGGTGGTGGTGTGTTGATGATGAGGATGATGATGATCGATGCTGATGATGATGATGATGATGATGATGATGTGATGATGATGATGAAGATGATGATGATGATGGCGGTGTGATGGTATCATGTGATAGGGATATGATGTGATATTGGATATATTATGATACGATAAATGATATGGTATGATATGACATGAAGTGATGTGATATTATGATGTGAAATGATATTATATGGCATGATACGATATGATGTGTTTATAGATATTGATATATGATGGGATATGGATTGATATAACACGCTATGATACCGATAATAACGTGATATGATAGAATATGAATATGATATATCCTTACTGATTGGCAGTGAGATTGAAACTGGAAGACATGTACGATGAATATCTGTGTGTGAGATAATTGTTGCCGGGATGTGATCGGTGAATGGAATAACACTGTGTTGTTCAGTGACCACCCTGCTTTTGTCATGGTTGAAACAAAGGAAACAGAGAACGCCTGGTTTTAACAATGTTTCAATGGGGCATGTTACAAAATAAAATTTGGATGGTTGTGATTTCAGTATAAAAAGAAAAATAAGATCTTATTTACATTATGGAAAACCACCGAGTCAATATAGTAATAAAAAAATAATAAAATCCCCTTCATTTATATACTTAAGTGGGAAGATATTTCTTTAGGGTTAAAATCTCATTGGAAGTCCGGACGAAAATAACCCACGCGTCAGCTTCAGTGGTCTAGGGAAAGGTGAACTTGCTCGAGGCCACACAGCTTGCAGGGGACTCAACCCGCTTCCTTTTGGCTTATAACAAATATATATCGCGGTGAACAAAGATGCAAAATCAAGAATATGGTATTATTTCGGGACGAACTCGGATGAAGGGAAATTTAACATTAAGTCTACATCTGAACACTGAGGATTTTTTTAGGAAAAAAAAGGAACTACACTCTCATCAAGTGAGTCATTTATTATACTGTACTAAAAAGTGTTTGATCCTAAGATTCAATTAATGCATCCTCTAAGCAATGCACCATGATATAGTTTATATACAATTGTTTTAAAAATTGAGGCATTTCTAAGCGCAAAGATCACTAAAACGGGCTCCAAAGCGCTTTCAAGGGGCCCCTGGCAACAGGCAACACGTAACATGTAGGACGGGGAAATGACGCCTGTTAGGCGATCAACTACACATTTTTCCGGACAGAGACAACGCTGTTAACGGCCTAGTATCCATTTCTGAGTCGGGTGTAGAGAAAGTGAGTAAAGAGGCCTTTTCCAAGGGCCTCAACTATGCGCCGAGAAGAAGGACTCGAACCCAGGACCTTCCGACCCGAAAAGCGAGTGTCATAACCAACTAGACCACACACACACACACACACACACACACATATATATATTATATATATTAATATATTATATATATATTACTATATATATATATATATATAATATATATAGAAACGAGTCGTCTCGGCCAAAGAAATAGTGAAGTGAAATTTACATTTATATATATATATATATATATTATTTATATATATATATATATTATATATATATATTACAAGTGATTTATGTGTTGTGTGTAGCTGTTGTGTGTGAGTGTGTGTGTCTACACTACATTATCTACAACTATTATACCAATTTTATTATTTTCCGGAGAAATTATTTATTTGTTTATTCAGTCATATCACTCGTTTATCTCGGTTTTGATTCTCAACAGTTAAGTAGATCTTATAATTAAATCTGTCTTGTATTACCTTCAAAAACTTTTAAAATGGTACTAATTTGCATTGCTTTTTTCGCTATCTTGCTCAATTTTACGGAGAGGAGAGAGAGAGAAGAGAGAGGAGAGAGAGGAAAGAGGAGAGAGAGAGAGAGAGAGGAGAGAGAGAGAAGAGAGAGAGAGAGAGGCTTTCTTGTCCCTGTTCTTTTGTCGGCTGTCTAAGCATTTCTATAGTTAGATAGTATAGTATTAGGTGTGGAAAGTAAACCTTCCTTTCTCGTCTCGGGAGGCCTTCCGAAAGCTCCTACATCTCCAGTATTCTTTTTTAAAAATTAATGTTCTAGTAGGGGGTTTGGGAAGGGGGGAGGGGAGACATTAAAAAAAAAGATTTCCCTCTCACAAACCCTCTACTAGAACATTATTTTTAAAAAAGAATACTGGGGATGTAGGAGCTTTCTGAAGGCTCTCCCCTCGGCTCGTCTGCTTGAGGTTAATATTAGTGCAATATTGTGGGCGGAGATGAAACATTTTTCTGAGCTGACCTCAAGAATAATTATGTAAAATGAGGAAATCTCCGAAATACATCTAGAGTGGTCTAGTAGATATCTAATCTCTTGGACTTGGTCTTGACTTTTGATTTTTGACTCAAAGAGATAGTAATTCCTAAAAATTTGAGAACTTCCGCCAAATAAACGGCTTGGTATTTTTTTTTTAAACAGAAGTAAAGCCTGCAAGATCATTTATAATAATACAAGTAAATGAACGTGAACTAAATATCTCACCATTATTTCGAGCCTTGTAAATATGCAGTTCTTTCACGTTGGAAATATATTTTGACCATTTTTAAATGGTGCTCTTTAGTACAAGACAAAATCAGCGATTCTATGCATAATTCACATTCTTTTAAAAGTAAAGTCGGAGTATCAAGATAGATAGATAGATAGATAAATAGATAGATAGATAGATAGATAGATAGATAGATAGATAGATAGATAGATAGATAGATAGATAGATAGATAGATAGATAGATAGATAGATAGATAGATAGATATCTAGATAGATAGATAGATAGATAGATAGATAGATAGATAGATAGATAGATAGATATCTAGATGGATAGATAGATAGATATCTAGATAGATAGATAGATAGATAGATAGATAGATAGATAGATAGATATCTAGATAGATAGATAGGTAGATAGATAGATAGATAGATAGATAGATAGGTAGATAGATAGATAGATAGATAGATAGATAGATAGATAGATAGATAGATAGATAGATAGATAGATAGATAGATAGATAGATAGATAGACAGATAGATAGCACGCAACACAATTTTTTTTCTTCTGAAAAAAAATCATCTCGATCCGATGAAGACTGAGTTGTTGTTGTTGTTGTTGTTGTTGTTGTTGTTGTTGTTGTTGTTGTTGTTGTTGGATGATTTTTATTGTATTTTTTCTCTCTGCTTTGTTTGGCACTGTTTTATGTACTCCTTTTCAGAATTTTCTCAAATTAAGAAATTAAGGGGCAGGCACCGGTGTAAGATAAAAGAATGAGCAAGTGTGTATGAAAGGTGCCTGACAAAGCAAGAAAGAAAAATACAAGACCGGTAATCAGAATGTCCCAACGATCGGTGCCTCTGTGGTGTAATGGTAGCACGTATGACCGGTAATCAGAAGGTTTGAGGTTCGATCCCCAGTCGAGGTCGACTGATTTTTTGGAATGGTTTTTTTTCTTGTCTTTTTCTTTCTTGCTTTGTCTGGCACCTTTCTTACTCTCTTGTTCAGTTCTTTATCTTTTCAGCTTTTATATTTTTCTTTCATAATTGACCTGTAGGCGGCGACCAGTTCAGAGTTGTAAGGTTATTTTTTTTTCTGTCTGGATACACTGCTATGATCGTCGGAGAAGTATTTCATAAGGGCGTCCGCCATTGTTCCGATAGTTCAAAACAGTTACTAAGTTATTGTGTGTCATTACGAGAGAAGTGACGTCACGACTGTTGAAACCTTATGCTATTACCGATGACTTCCTCGCGTTGAAAGGGGACATATTAATTTGGAGGTCGACTAGGCAGAACAAGATTTCCTCTGGGTGGAGACGCCGTTCCTATGAGCTGGGAGAAAAGTTTTCTGAGTTCTGTAAGGGGTGATAGTCTGGTTAAGACAGTTCAGTGAGCATTACTCATAAACGGGATGGCAAAAAAGAATAACCTGACTATAAAACGTTCATGGATACACACAGTTTTATGTGTTGGTCCGTTATACTTCCGGATGGCAATGTTATGAGCTTCTTAGCCAAGCGCATACTATCTATAGCCTGACACTAGAACCCTCCAGGACTGGCAGTTTGACGTCATTTTTTTAGGTTTGTGTAGCGTCTAGTGAGTTGTTGTTAATAGAGCTCCAGGAAACAAGTTATTTAATTGGTTGAACTATTGAATACAACTCACGATTTGTTTCTTTTGTGGCAAAAGACTGACATTTTGACGTCATTTTTTGGTCAGTGTCAGGCTATAGATAGAATGCGCTTGGCCAAGGAGTTCACAACATTGCCATCCGGAAGTATAACGGACCAACACACAAACTCTGTGTAACCATGAACTTTTATAGTCTGGTTAATACAGTTTAGTGAGAACAACTCACAAACGCGGATGGCAAAAACAATAACAAAGGCCTGAGTGACGTCATCTGCATACTATCTATAGATAGAATGCGCTTGGCCAAGGAGTTCACAACATTGCCATCCGGAAGTATAACGGACCAACACACAAACTCTGTGTAACCATGAACTTTTATAGTCTGGTTAATACAGTTTAGTGAGAACAACTCACAAACGCAGATGGCAAAAACAATAACAAAGGCCTGAGTGACGTCATCTGTATACTATCTATAACTTTACGATGGCTACGCTTCTAGACGCTTCATAAGTGTGGAAAATTTGCGTAGTGAGTTGGTTGTCATGTAGCGTACAAAAAAATGAATATAACAACAATTTCAAACAAGAACAAACACTGAATGTTTTGTTTTGTTTTTGGAAGCTGCTCTCTCCATCTTTTTACATTACTTCTTACAACTCAAAGCTTCTCGCGGTTAATATCCACGTAAATAGTTATAATGTGTGCGGCGATGTGGGCTTGTGGTATGACAATGGCGTTCGGATTGGAAGGTCCTGGGTTCGAGTCCCGCTCTGAGCGGCGCATAGTTGAGTCATTGGAAAAGGCTCCTAACTCATACCCTCTCACTGGGTGGGGTTCTTTACCTCCCATTGTAGACAGGGAGGCACTTACTGTGTATTCCATCCCCCTGTATCTGTTTTCCAACATGCTCTCTGTCTTTGTCTTGGAATGAGACTACTTGGTTTTGTACAAAGTACAAAACTCCTAGTTGGGAGGGAAGCAGTCAAATGTATAGTTAGAGTTTTAGGAGTTGATATTTTTTTTCTTGTTAATCGCTGCATTATTTTTTGTTTACATATCATACATGATTTGTAAGCATTGAGTGTGAACCTCTTAGAGTGGAGTTGTTCTCGTGTCTTTCACTCAATCCTAGGCTTTTTGCTACTTTTCAAAATTGGAAAAAAATGTATTGAAAATGAGCATGTACATATATAGTTTTATTCATATACCATTAACATGCAAAAACTATAAAACATTAGCTTTGATACTACGCCTTATAAAAACGCAATAAATAGGCATAAGGGTAAAAGTAACCCGGGTAAACTACGGAGATAGTAGGTGTTAGGGTTGATTGAGTTAAGGTGATCTCAAACTAAGTTCACTGATAGTGTGCTCTTGGGATCTACATAATCTGTTCTCTATTTGAACCAATTATCCTTTGTCTTAGCTTTTCTTTGGTGCTTAAATTGAAATTCTAGTACTTTGTACTATCCCATTTTCTTCCTTTTACTGGCGCTGAAATGATTAATGTGTTGCAATCGCCGTAAAACCCTTAAAAACAAACAAACATTCATATCCTCTCACCGTACTCAGGTGTAAAATGAGTAGGCCTACCTGGTTGTAACGGACCTGTCTCTGTCGGAAAAAAAATTTGTAATATCACCTGACGTCATATCTTGTCCTACATATTAAGTATTGCTGCTGGCTAGGCACCTATTGTGAAGCGCTTTAAGTGCGTGCTATATAAAATCTAAAGTTATATACTTGTTGAGTAATGTGAAGTCTGTCCTACAGTATGGATGTGAAACTTGGAACGCATCACAGGCATGTATAAGGAGGGATAGAATGAAAAATGAAGAAGTATGGAAAAGAACACAGCAGAAACCAGTGGGAGAGGAAATAGGAAGAAGACGATGGAGGTGGATTGGACACACCTTAGAAAGAATGACTCAACTATAACAAAGAAAGTATTGGACTGGAACCCTCAGGGCAGAAGATCAAGGGGAAGGACCACGAGGAACATGGAGAAGAATTAAAGAAGCTGATATACAGAGAAGTGGTAAGACCTGGATTGAGATTTTTTAAACAGTTGGCTCAAGATAGAGAAGGATGGAAACTGTTTGTCTGTGGCCTATACCCTGACCATAGCACTACTATAATACTGGCCGAAGCACGAGGATGATGACCGTAGGGGTTAAGGCTATCGTATTCGTTACACAAAGCGGGGAAATTGAATGCGTGATTAGGTACCGTGTGTAGTCAGCAATCACATAATTTTCGTCTGTCTTTGTTTCGTTGTATTCGTAACACAGAGAGGGGTTATTAAATACGTAATTAAGTACCGTGTGTAGTAATATGTGTATTCAGCAATCAAATTTTCATTCTTTGTTTCGACTTCACTGGTCACAACTGCTTTGTTTTGTCTCGCTTCATTCAATTTGCTGGATTTTTAAATTTTATGTTTTTAATTAAGTGGAAATGTGATTATCATTGTTGACATTCAGGAATCTAGTTTACTATTTCTTTATCGGATTATTTATTTATTTTTCTAAATCACTACTTGACTTAGAATTCCATCATCATGGGAAAGAAATGCAGCACGTATGGCTGCAAGTCGGGCTATGCTAGTTCGACAGACAAAATTCCAGTGTACAGTTGTCCTCTTGATCTTAATGAGAAGTTGAAATGAGTTCAAGCCATGCCTGACCAATTATCTGTTGATCAAGTTACCAAATATATGGGAAGGTGCGCTAAACATTTTCCTGATTCAAAAATGAAGAAAGCAGGAACATTTATGGTACCAGCTGACCCTCCCACATATTTCCCTGACGCACCATCATCGTGTGCTGGTGTCCCTCAATCAAAAGATAGAACAACAACAAAATCAACCGCTGCATCTCGGGTTCCCGATGAGGATCAACAATTGAAAGAATTTCGTATGAGAGACATATTAAAATCCTCCACATTTCCTGACGATTTGCAGAAAAAAAATTAGAAAATTACCCAGGTACTTTAATTTGGGGAAAAGACGATAACTTTTCTATCCTTAGTGAATCGAGAGATGGGCCTATTTATGCTTTTTCAATTCATTTTAATTCCTTGGGTGTAGACAAACACGGAAACATAAAGGGAATTATTTATGAAGCATACGCAGGTGTCACCCTGCTATTTGTAAAGAAATCAAATGCTGGTCACAATTCCAGGAGCTAGTTAATTTCATCTGCTCATCAATTGACACCCAGGATGACAAATTCAAATTTATTGAGAGACAAATATATCTGATGAACCTTCCAAAAAACAAAAGGATATATGCAATGGATGATTTATGCAAAGCATTTTCATGGTATGCCGTTTCAAGACATCTGTGTTCTCAATTGAGAGAGGTACTTCAACTTCCATCAATAACAACACTTCAAAGAGTAACGAGATCAGCAAAGAATATTGATGATGTCAAACTTTTTTCGTCTTTTTTTAATTCTAAAGAAGAAAGGAGCAGTGCTTGCATTATAATTGCAGATGAAGTTTTATGTCAAAGCTTCATTAACGTACAGAGGTAATGTTTATTTATGAGGTATACCAGCTCCATAAGTGATGCACATTTTAGGTGTTTTTAAAAAATGTATTGATTAAATTATTAAATATTTAGTGAATAGTACAAGGGCGTACTTTTCCGAATTGAAACGATAAACAAATAAATAATTAAGTAAATATAACAAAATATATAACCATTTGACCATTTATATGTAATACATTTTCATAGACTCACCCTAGCTATTGTGTCCATCACAGGGTTTCGTTTACCTATCTAAAAGTGTAAAATAAAATCGTAGAGTATTGAAATTTTGATGACATAATTTAATATTAATATGGCATAATTTAAAAATTCTGTTTAAGACAATCAGGAAGTATCAGATAAAACTAGAAGGAGCTTTGAATATTAAAGTGACAAATTTTTCAGAATCATTGCAATCAGGTTTACAGTAAGTCTCAAAATAAAGGTCATACTTTAAATTTCTTGTAAATCTCATTATACCATATTTATCTAATATCTTTTCATAATACAGTAATTATGTTAGAGTGCCTATTACTGGGATGTGAACTTTGTGATAAGCCCTTAACTGACAATGAATCAACGCTCTTGATGAAATTTATGATTTAAAATGTTCTGTGAGCCACGACGAGAAACTTACTCTTTTATGCATAGGTGGTTACATCGCAATGAAACACGAGGAATTGAGAGGGCAGTCATGTGATTATGAGCACGATGTAAGAGTTTATCTCGAAGGTTTAGACAGGGGTGGTCTTAAATATCCATCTCCTCCGTTTTATGATTTTGTGAATCTTGCTTACATTTTTTTACAAAAACTACCGAGAACATGTGCAGGAATAGGCTTATCAAAGTTTGGCAAGAATTTCCGGACACGTTCAACCTCAACTTCGTTCCCAAGAAGCAACCCTAATGAGGTTAGCCAATATATTTTAAGAGACACTGCCTAGCATTTCCATCAGAGAATGAGATTAAAACAACAAGAAATGTAGCCAAATTATCATCAATATCAATGTAACCAACTATAACATCGCCACTGTTGCTTGTTTAGCACCTCATTT
>NW_027622265.1:0-13504 GCF_034508935.2 Berghia stephanieae
TAACCAGAACGTTTATAGAATATCAGAACGTCACCGGGCCTTTGTTTTTTTTTCCCATCCCGTTTGTGAGTTTTCTCACAAAAACGTTTAAAACCAACTAAAAATTCATGGAACTGAGTTTTGGTGGGGTCCGGAATTTCCGGGAGGGCAATGTTTGAACTCCTTGCCAAGCGCTTTCTATCTAATCCTTTAATACATTTAGTGAAATTTACCATAACGTGAAGAAAAAAAATAACAAAGACCCGGTACGCAACTTAAAACTTCTAAGTCGGTTAAACACGTTTAGTGAGAACTACTCAAAAACCCGGATAAAAAAAACAAAAAAAATGACCCAGTGACTCAACTTCAAACATCTATAGATATATCGTGGGGCAAAAAAGCTCATAACATTGCCACCCGGGAATTTGACAGCCCAACACACAAAACTGTTGAAACCCATGAACTATATACCGGGTTACAGTTTAGGGGAAATTACTCATGAACGGGGAGGGAAAAAAACAATAAAAAAAGCCCTAGTGACGTCAACTTCGAACATCAAATCTGGTTAACTTTTTTTATAAACTACTCAAAAAACCGGTGACAAAAAAAAAAAAAAAATAACAAAGACCCAGGGACGTCAACTTCACACTAAAAAATAGTATGCGCTTGGCTAAAAAAGCTCATAAATTGCCACCGGGAAGTAAAGGGCCCAACACACAAAATTTTTAACCATGAAAGTTTAATCGGGTTAAACAGTTCAGTAGCAAAACCAAAAACGGGGAGGGAAAAAAACATCAAAAAAACCCATGACGTCATCTTCGAACATCTATAAGGGAAAAAACCAAGTGATCCCCTTTCCTCCCACCGGGGGAGAAAAGACAAAAAAAAAAAAAAAAAAAAAAAAAAAGACAACAAAAAAAAAAAAAATAAAAAATAAATAAATAATAACCCCCCCCCCCCCAAATACAGACTAAAAAAAAATTTCTACATCCTTTTTACGTATAAAACCGGGAAAAATTCCATGGGGCCCAATACTAAAGGATTTCCTTTGGGAGAGCGGGGGGGGGGTTATTTCTTTTTTTATTTTTTTTTTTTGTTTTTTGTTTGTTTTTTTTGTTTGTTTTTTGCTTTTTCTTTTGACTCCCCTGTGGGCAGGGAAAGGAAACACTTGCGGTGTCTTCTTTCCCCTATAATATCTGTTTTTCCCATTGCTTTTTTAATCTTGTATTGGAATGAATTTCTTCTTATTTTTCTGACCATGGTCAGCCTTGGGTTGGGGGGAAATACGAATTTTTTTTTGGGAAACTGGGTTTTTTCCTTGATTTAATTATTATTCCGTTAGTACCGCATTTTTTTTTTTTTTGGTTTTTTTTTTAAACACATGTTTTGCAACATTTTAATTTTATGTATATCTTTTAGGGGGATCCAAACCTATTTGTCTCTGTAACTATACGATCCATAAATAAACTGATGTTGCTTTGAATTCACATCTCCCCTTTTTTAACCACCCCCTTTCCCTTTTTTCATGCCCTTTAATGCACAGACTTGTGACACCCCATTCTCTTCTTTTACTGCGCTGAAATGGCTAAGGAAATGGGTTTGGAACGCCGTAAAACCCATACAAATAAACAAACTTGTCTTATAGTCCAAAAAAAAAGGCTCCCTTGGTTATAAAAATTGAAACAACTATTCAAAAAGTGAGTGAGCAGGCATTAGTTGATAAAAACAAAAACTGAAGTCTGGGAAAAGGCCAAAGACAATAAAAAAAAAAATTTTTCGCGGGGGCAAGGGGGCCGAACCCCGACCATACTGGTACGACAACTCCGCCGGGCCGGAGACGTACCACCGATACAATCCACCGGGGGCAAGCCCCACGCCCCGAGAAAATTTTTTTTTCTCTATTGTCTTCTGGCACTTTTCCCACTCATTTCATTTTTTTTAAATACAACTAACGCTTTTTTTTCTCCCCTCCAAGTTTTGTGACGAAATGTTTTGCAATTGAAAGGGTATAATAGTTAAGAAGGGTATGCTTTAACCCAAACAACGCTATGCGTGTTAAAATTTAATTTTGACTTTTAAAATTTTAAAACTGGAATTATCCATCCATTTTATTCCTTTTTACTGTCTCACTTGACTTTTAAAAAATATTTTTCAAGCGCCATAAAAAAACCCTTTAAACACAAACACAAATCCAGATAAAATCAACAGCATAAATTTTATGGGGAAATCAGCTGGGGATGAAAACACGAACAAGAACTCTAGTGGTGTTCATTTTGAAAAAAAAAAAAAACAAAAAAAAAAAAAACAAAACAAAAACAAACAAACCACAAAAAAAAAAAACAAAAAACTTTTTCCCGTCCTTTGAAAAAGCCAGACACTGAAAAAAATCGATAAGGGTATTAAACCCGTTAAATTGTTTTTTTCAAATATAGTCCTTTCAAGCCATTTAGGCTCATGGGGCCGGGGTTTTTCCCGGTTTTTATAGCGTAAACGGACAATAGCAATTTCTTGCTTTGGGGGGGAATGGGGGGGGGGGGGGATTTTTCCCCAAATTTTTTTTTACCCCCCCCCCCCTTTCCCCCCAGCATCTTTTGGGAGCTGGTCGATATATTTAGCGGAAAGGCTTGCATAAATAGCTCCTACCAAAGGGGAGTAAGCAATTTCTATTGTTCGTTTCCGCATAGAAACTCCGGGTCCACGGGCCAAACTCGAAGACTAACTTACTCTTTTTTATTTTTTTCCAAAAATTGAACCCACCTAACCCAACACACAAAAAAAAAAATTTTTAAAAAAAATTTAAAAACCAAAAAAACGGAGTCTATATTCTTTAAAATATTAACAAAGTTTTCTCATTTTTATTGTGATAAAAAAAAAACCCTCAAGAAGTAAAATCACATTGTCCCACAAAACAAATGGAATTTTTTCCCTATATTGGTAAAAAAAGGGATTAACTCTTCCTTACCGCCCTTTTCCGATTTTCCCCCACAAAATCACACCCAACCTTTACAAACACACAAACTTTACTCTTTCTAACACCTTTCTTTCTCTTAACGAACTCTTCAACCAATTTAATAACTAATAACAAAACTTTTTTTCAAAAATTTTAAAGACAAAAAAAATTAAATACAAAAAAGTTAGCTGCATCGTAAAGAATGTGACGATTTTCCCTATTGGGTGGTAAGGATGGGTTATGACAGGTCCCTTACTTTTTAGAATCCACTTTATCTCACATATGCCGGTTTCGAAGGTCGCTTAAATTACCTACGTAGTGGTGAAAGCGCGTTAAACACCTACAAAAAAACAAAACAAAACATAATTGCCGTTGTGAGTGTAGGTACTACGGCCGTGCCACGCACGAGTTTACGAAGGCATGGCCAGGCGATAATTTGCAAGGTTACGGTCCAGGCTATGATCTACAAAGATACAAGGCCTATGGTCAGGCTATAATTTACGAAGATTACGCCGGGCTGTGGGTTTACGATGCTATGGCCCAAGTTGTGAGTTAACGAAGGATACGGACAGGCTATTAGTTTACGAAGCTATGGTCAGCTATAATTTACAGTAGATACGGTACTCCGGCTATGAGTTTACACGAAAGGCTATGGCCAGGTTGTGAGTTTACGAAGGTTATGGTCAGACTATAATGTTACGAACTATGGCCAGGTTGTGAGTTTTACGAAGGTTATGGTCAACTTTAATTTACGAAGGATATGGCAGGTTGTGAGTTTTACGAAGCTATGGTCACGCTAATAATTTACAAAGTTACGGTCAGACTAGTGAGTTTACGAAGGCTATGGCCAGGTTGTGAGTTAACGAAGGCTATGGTCAGGCTATAATTTACGAAAGTTACGGTTAGGCTATCAGTTCACAAAAGCTGCGGTTTGATTTGGTTTGTCAAGCTTGTGCAATATCACGTGAAAACGGAATGTTAAAAACCATACTCTAGTGACGACAAACATAATCGGTGGAAGATAAAAGGAAATTTTAATAGCTGTGAGAACATCAACGACTGGTCATTTGAAGATTCCACCTACTATATTCATTCATCGGTAAACCTTATTCAATTTTTTCTATTCATTTAATATTTGGCTGCGAATCCTTTTCTATCAAGTTTATTTTTTCGTTCCATTTATACCATTTTTTTCACTTCATGTGATGTTGTCATCAAATTGTGGTGATTTATTGGCGAAAGCCGAAGATAGATAAACTTGAACGTTTTGAACTTTGAACACTAAAATTCAATTTTATTTAACATAATCATAAACAAATGAAGTAAATATCTATATTAAAGCTTCTTCAGTTTTTGGAAAAGAAACTGTCATAATGAACTTTTGCCTAGTTGGCAAGGGGGGGGGGGGAAGGGGGGGGGGGGGGGGGGGGGGGGGGGGGGGGGGGAGGGGGGTTTTCACATTGCTTGCCTAAGATCCCAAACGATATCTGATTTTCCTTCGTTTGTTTTATAGAAAATATAATAGGGTGGCGAGAAAACCCCCCCCCACGCCCCCCCCCCCCCCCCCCCCGCCCGGAAAAAACTAAGCCGGAATACGGCTATTCCATACGAAGTTAAGATAAGAAAAAAACTTATTTTTTAAAACAGGAGACGTACACGATATATCCACCGTAGAATCTATATCAACAAATTTGAGGGGAGGGGGGGGGGGGGTGGGGGTTGGGGGGGGGGGGGGGAGGCTTAATACATGTTTCACACATGATTGTATATTGTGTTTTGTATCAAATCTGAATGGGGGGGGGGGGGGGGGGGGGGGATTTGTGTAGGAGAAAGAAAATGGTATATAAACTCCAAACTTAAAAATACACATAAGTAAAAATATAAATAAAAGTTTAGAGTAATATGGGGTAAGTAGAATAATATGAAAATATTATATATTTTGTTTATAATAATGATATATATGAAAATAATAAAATATAAAAAAATAGATGGGATTAGGGGGGGGGGATTTATATAGGGGGGGAGAATTAGGCTAAAGATAAGAGAATAAGTAAAAAATAATTTATAATTAAATAAAAAAAAATTTGATGAATTTTGAGTAAATTAGGGTATGGTCCATCCTGGACGGCAACGAACACACATCATCAAGTACTCCACACTTAAGGAAATAACATCAACAACGATCATTTCAACTATTAGAAAGAGGATCACCCGATATTCGGCCACATTCCTAAGCACGACTCACTACAGAAGAAACCATTGCGGGAAAGATAGAAGGCAATCGTGGTCGAGGTCGAAGAAGGACAAACTGCTTGGAAATGTCGCAGTCGTACGTAGGAAGCCCCATATATCATTGTGCGTAAACTCGCAGATGAGAGAGAGGGAAGCTGGCGAACCAATGATCTCCAACGTCGTGTCCGACCATGGAACATCGGGTAAAAGGTAAAGGTAAAAAATCCTCGAGAGACACCCAATTACACATTACCATTGTCACCTGGATCAAGCGCAGAATTGAATCCTACAAATCTTATCAAATACATAAACACTATAACTCACTCCATCCGAGAGATGTTTTGCTACTTTCTCAAAATTGGAAAAAAATGTATTAAAAAATGAGCATTACATAGATCCAAGTTTTAATTCAACTGCCATTAACATGCCAAAAAAAAACCTAAAAACAATAGCTTGATACTACGCTTGTAATATGTCTCAGAATAGGGTAGGGGTAAAAATAATCCTAAGTAATACTAAGGATATAGTCGGTTTTAGGGTTGAGTGAGTTAAACACTTTTTGTGCGGGCGATATGGTCCTAGAGGTATACACTCGCTTTCGATCGGAAGGTTTAGGGTTCGAGCCTCGATCGCGCATAGTTAGGTCATTGGAAATGGCACTTTTAACCACACAAATTCCCTCCACGTACTCAGGTGTAAAATAAGTAACTGGCTGTTAACAAAATAAAAAGGTGTTATATCGGCTAACAAGCGTCATGTCTCGTTCTTCATGTTTACATTCTTGGTCGGGGAGCCCTGTAAAGCGCTTTGAGCACGTTTAGTGGATATTATACCGCCATAATGAAAACTCAAGTTTTTTAAACGCTTAGAGATACAATAGGATTCAGTAGTCTGATTCACGCCGGCCGCCCCCGCAACGGCGCCATCTTCGTATCTAAACAAAGAAAATCCTTACTTGTTATTCTTCATGCTGGCTAGAGCTTTTCATATCCTTGTGATCAGAATGTGTAAAAGAAAAAAAATGATCAATTTATGGGTTTTTTTTCCCCTCTGGATACGCTTTTTGTATGCTCGCCGGAGAAATATTTATACGGGCGTCCGCCATGGCCGAGAGAATAAGTTTTTTTTAGAGCCAGTTTACTAAGTTACCAGCGTCATTAGAAGGAAAGTGACGTTCGAACTGTTGAAGAGTATTGCACCCGAAAGCTCTATACTAAATTTACATCATTAATCATTATTAATTAATAATATAATATAATGTCTACCTTGCCTTAACCCGCTCTTTTACATCCATAGGACATCGTCACCAATCGTTACGATAAAACCAGCACTTTTATCATTATTTTAGTATTATTATTATTTTTTATTATTAATTTTATTTTTAATTTTTTTTTATTAGATTATTATTTTTTATTATTATTTATTAGTATTATTATTATTATTATTATTATTATTATTAATTATTATTATTTTTAAAGGGTGTTTTTTTAGGCCACTCTTTTTTACAGTTATCCGGGGGGTTTTTTTTCTCCCTCGTCGAGCGTTTGGGCGTCGTTTAAAAATTTCGGAGAACGTGATCGTTTTTAAATTTTTTTTGTCCTAAAGGTTTTTTTTTGTGGGATGGGGGTGTCCCTCCCTGGGCAAAAAAAAATCACCTTAAAACTAATCCTGGTAGTAGGGAAAAAAAAGAATGGTAAGATAATTTAAAAATTTAAAAATAATTAAAATTTTTTTTTAAATTTAGCCCTTTTTTATAGCGATTTCCCACAAAAAGTCTAAAGCGCTTTTCAAGGGGTCCTTCCCCCCCCCCCCAAAACGAAACCCTTTTAGAAAAGAGTTGGGGCGCCGCCTTTTGGCGATATTACAATTTTTTTTTTTCCCACACAAACCAAAGGAGTCCTCAAAATACCTGAGTACGGTTTAGAAATGTGATAAAAACCCTTTTCCAAAGGGCCCCAAAATATGCGCCGAGCGAGGCTCGAACCCCGGACCTCCGATCCTGAAAGCGAGTGTCATAACCACTTGACCACATAGCCGTTTAGGTTCGGGAACGGTAATCGTTTACACTTTTGTTTGTAAGTATTGTGTCCACTCGCGGACTCAAAGATCACATTCAATACCGATACTTGTATTGGGAACAAAGAGTGTGAAGATGTATCATTGTTATAATAACTAACAAACTAATATATATAACACAAAAACAAAACAAAACAAACCAACAAGAAAAAAAAAAAAAAAAAAAAACAACAACATAAACCCAATAAAAAAAAACAAACAAAACAAAACAAACAAGACAAGATAACCATAAATAAACAAACAAAACAAAACACATCAAAACAAATTCACCAAAAAACAAACAACTACCGATCAGTACTCGTTGTACATCCCGGAAGTACTGTGAGATAAATGGGAAGAAAGTCCTTTTCCTAGGGGTCCTCAGGCGTTGTCAACAGCGGCGATAGATCGCGAACCAGGATCTTGAGGTCAAATATCAAGACCGCAAAACTACGACATCTTAACACGAGTAAAAAATAAAAATTAAAAATAAAATGAGCTTTATATAGCGCAATATCCACTAAATGTGCTCAAAGCGCTTTACAAGGTATCATCATCATCAATCGTGGCTTGTGCTTTTGAGCACGTTGCTGATCAGAGCTGCTTCCACGAATCACGATCCTCTGCGGTGCGCATGGAAAATCCTTGTTGCTTTTTAAAATCACTTTTGGTCATTCTTTGTATTTTTAGATACATATATCTCATTCTTTGTCTTCCTCAAGTTCTCTTTCTTTCGATCATCCAACTTTTCTATTCCGTCTCTTCTCCACAACGACAAGTCCCAGAAACCGTAACTGCCTCTTTCTGATTTTATCGCAACATTCTTCCCTTTCTCAGATTTTACAACATTTCCCCGTTGGCATACCATTATACTTTTCTGTTCATGATAGCCTCAACATTCTCTATAGATAAAACGAAGTTGAGTCACTCGGGTCTTTGTTATGTTTTTTTTTTCCATCCACGTTTATGAGTCATTTTCACTTAACTGTACTACGTATTCAGACTATAAACGTTCATGGTTCACATAGTTTTGTGTGTTTGGTCCGTTATACTTCCGGATGGCAATGTTTCTGAGCCAAGCGCACACTATCTATAGTGCAGTTCGCAATCCTCGTCCACTTATTCCTCGTTTTCACAGATTCCTCGTCATAAATATTTTGTCAGAGCAAGTAATGAGGAATGCGTTTTGCAGTGTAAAAGGTTTAAATAAGAACAGATTACATACTTGACAGCGAAGGGAACGTTTCGGACTGAAAATCGCATTCAGCATGGAAAAATCAATGAAATACATTATATAAATGTTTATATCTATTTATTTTCTGGATTATTTTTCAAGTTGTCGCTAAGAATACCAGGTGTATCCAAACGTAAGGAAAAAAGATGGTGAAAATGAAAAATAAAATTATTATTTTTATTATTATTATTATCATCATCATCATCATCATCTTCATCATCATCATCATCATCATCATCATCATCATCATCATCATCATCATCACATCATCATCATCATCACCGAAATCACTATTAGCATCATCATTATCATGACCAACCTTTCATCATAGTGTTATGTTAGATAGATAGATAGATAGATAGATAGATAGATAGATAGATAGATAGATAGATAGATAGATAGATAGATGAATAGAGTGCTACAGAGAGGGATTAAGAACGAGAGATAGATAGATAGATAGAAGATAATAATATAAAATAATAATAATAATAATAATAAAATAATAATGCTGAAAACTTATATAGCGCTATAACTCCGAGACACCAGACTCTAAGCGCTTAAAATTACAAATTAAATTGGCTGAAACATACTCATTCACACACACAAGCCAACACACACACAACACAACATACACACACACAACACAACAAACACAACACAAACCTAAACCTATCTTGCTCTCATACCATCTACTAAAATCGAAACAAATATGTTTTAAGCGAACGTTTAAAAATAGACAAAGATTCTTTTTCACGAATGTCTGGCGGTAAGGCGTTCCAAATAGAGGGTCCCGAATGAGAAAAGGATCTCATTCCAGCATCCAGATAGATAGTGTGTGGTGTGAGAGAGAGAGAGAGAGAGAGAGAGAGAAGAGAGAGAGAGAGAGAAAGAGAGAATAGAGAGAGAGAAAGGAGAGAGAGTAAGTGAATGAGAGAGAAATTGTGTGTGTGTGTGTGTGTGTGGGTGTGTGGGAGAGAGAGAGAGAGAGAGAGAGAGGGAGAGAGAGAGAGAGAGAGAGAGAGAGAGAGAGAGAAAGAAGGGATGGGGGGGGGGGGGCGGGGTTAAACTGTAAAAGATTATAACTATTTATCATTCGAAACGACTGCATTGAAATGTTTAACAATTTGTCTCTTTTTAAAACTCAACATTTCTTTGTTTTGAATATTGACAGCATTGACTAAACTAAGTTTTAAGTAAATCTGCCCCCCCCTCCTTCTCTCTCTCCTCTCTCTCTCTCTCTCTCCTCTCTCTCTCTTCTTCTCTCTCTCTCTCTCTATTTCATAATATATTATTTTTTAAAATCCTGATTTGATAACTCTAATTCATTCTCTAACTTCTATTTCCAGCTATCCAATAAAACAATAATAATTTAATTAAAAAATTATTCATCTATGACTGAGCACTACGATACACTTACGATAAGCTTAACACAGCAAGGAAACCAGAATAATAAACAAAAAATACAAACAAAAAGCAACAGAAGCGAAAAACGTGTCCACAAACTCATCGGACCAGCAGGCAGGATACGTGAACTTAGACAGAAGACAGACAGTCAGATAGGCAGACAAGTGGACACACAGAGAGCAGGACACCGCTGATAAAAGATCCGCCCGTCGGTTAAGCTCGGCCCCTTCTGCTCTCCCTAAAAATAAAACCACGCTCTGCCATTGAACGAAGACAACGATCAAGGAAAGTGGGCAGTGCTTTCCCACACCGTACTTGGCCTGCTCGCCTCTCCCTTTCCTTTCAATGTCAAACGTAGGCTTAGCTCTCACACAAATCCACCTCCCTGCCCCTCCTCCTCCCTACCAACCATCTCACACTGTCTTTTCCTTGTGTGTCTCTCTCCCCCTCGCACATAACACAAACACACACTCCCTCTCTCCCCTCTCTCTCTTCCCAAATCCACTATGAATTTGAGCTTGCTCAACGCTGACTATACCCCCCCCCCCCCACCTTCTCCTTTACCTTCCTTCAGGCAGAGAAAACACACACATACACACACACACACACACACACACACACACACACTTTCCACAGAGCAACTCCAACATACGCGGCTTGTTATTGTCGCTGGCTGACACAGGCCCTCTCATCTCGCGAGCTTGATTTATTCAGGGACTCGGGACAATCGGTGTCGTGAGTTACTAGGCCACAAATCACCTCGATATTGCCTCAAACCTCTCGTTTACCGTTTTACTGCTCTCCACTATGACCAGCTCTATATTATCTTCTTCAAGTCATGAGAATAAATTGTAATCGCGTTTGAGGATAGGAGGATAGTAGTATAGTTTCTTATTATTCATCCTTTCCTTGTTTGTTATTCATTCACTCATTCATTCGTTCATTTCCGCTCATCGTATATTATTTTGTTATAGTGGTAGTAGTAGTAGTAGTAATAATAATAATTGATTTAGATCGTGAAATTTGGATAGCTTGCTTGCAAGTCGGAGGATTTAATCGAGGAGGACCATGAATTCTTATTTCGGCGCACCTTTTCTGCCGCAGTATTCTACAAACCTCATCACCATTATGGGGCGCCTAATGGATACGGAGGGTCATCGGGCCACTTCACCTGCAGGATTTGGCCTCGCTGCTTACTCATCCCGTGTTTTCTGACCATTTTGGAGGATATCACCACCACCATCATCATCACCCTCACCATCCAAGTGCAGCACATCATCATCACCACCAACAACAGCACCAGTGGCGGCGTGGCGGACATCATCAACAAGAACAACAACATAATCAACAACAACATCATCTTCACCAGCACCTACGGGATACACAACAGCGGCTGCCAGCAGCGGCAGCAGTAGCAGCCTCTGCCGCAGCCACCGGTGGAGTTATCTGCGGTTCTGGAAGCAGCGGAAGTTCCAACCCCCCAACGCTTCATCGAACAATTCCAGTCTTGGAAGTCTTCTGAAGCTTGTTCTGGAGGTAGCAGCAGTAATAACAACAACAACAATAGCGGCAGCAGTTACAGTTCCTACGCGGCTCAGAAAGCAGCCGCGGCAGCAGCTGCTGCTGCTGTTGCCGCAAACCACCACCAACTCTCATCATCCCCCTTCATCTTCGTCATCAACATCTTATCCAGGATTGAGTCTGAGTCCGCTAGTGGACATCTCCCTACAGATCTAACAGGATACCATCCTCTATCACGCCAGCACATTCTTCTCATACTTCTTCAAATTACACCACGCAACTCCTCTGGCTTTGGACATTCATAGCAATAATAGTAGTAATAACAGTTGTAGCAATAATGGCAACAGCAGTAATAACAACAGTGACTCTAATATCTCAAATAACAAGCTCAATAATAGTAATAGTAGTTCTTTGATATCCTCGTCATCGTCCACGTCGTCCTCATCTACTTCAGCTTCACGTCCTTATCTTACCAATCATCAACACCATCACCATCCACATCATCATCACATCATAACCATCAACTACAAGGATTACATAGCACCAGTAACAACAGCATGACGGAACTGGTAGCAACTCGAACCATCTCGACGGAAGCTCTACCAACTCTACCACCAACAATAGTTGCTCCAACCCCTGGATTAAAACCGAAGGAACTAGCAGTCCTCCACTAGCGCTCACATCCCTCAATTCAACGTTACCAACATCACCACCCTCACCACCACACAAACCAACAACAACACCCATCATCTTACACAACCACCACACACAAATACGGACACCAATAACATCAACAATAACAACAACAACAATAAACCAACACCAACCAACGCAGGATCACCAATTCTCCGCGGAGCAAGCTCTAATTAACGGATACCTACCTCTCGGACCTTTCGGATCTCCCCTAGACTGGACGACCGGTCCACCTAGCACACCAGCATTATCCACACCGTCTCCGCCGGTCCGCAATCAACACAGCCCATTTGGGAGTCCAGGAGCTGAGTCCACAAAACCTCTCAGCTCCTGCTCTCTCAGCCCAAAATCGGGCAGTGAGGATCTCGTGTGCGGCACGCGCCCAGAAACAACAACAACAGCAGCAGCAAAATCAGCAAGGAGACCTAATTCCCCATCTGATCCATCAGTACCTTTCTACCCCTGGATGGGTATTGTGGGTAAGTCTTTGTTAATTGTAAACACTATTCGCTGTTGATTAGCGTGCCATTTCGCAGGTTCTCCGTGTTCTAATATTTATTCACACGTCTGATAACACCAAATCGTCATGGTCTCGTTGTTATGATGGCAATTAAATACCCTCACATATCACCATAAACATTATAACAATGTAAACTTATCCCGTAATTACATTAGGTTATCACACATGCAATTAATGTTTGCACATTAACTTTATGCATTTAAGTCATCCTATCTATTTAATCTATCTATCTATCTATCTATCTATCTATCTATCTATCTACCTATCTATCTATCTATCTATCTATCTATCTATCTATCTATCTATCTATCTATCTTCTATCTATCTATCTATCTATCTATCTATCTATCTATCTATCTATCTATCTATCTATCTATCTATCTATCTATCTATCTATCTATCTATCTATCTATCTATCTATCTATCTATCTATCTATCTATCTATCTATCTATCTATCTATTCTATCTAATCTATCTACCTACATAACTATCTATTACAAACCTATCTATCTAATTATTCCCAAGTAATGGTGAACAAATTTCAAAACCCAACCACTGTTAAATGACTAATGACTTATGGATATACTCGGACGATTCGTGACCAATTTGACCACTAATACTAACTTGACCATCACTCACCATACATAGTCCGTCCCGTCTCCTACACCAAATTATTAATTTGAATTTTAGACGACGCCCTGATAAAATTACGCTGTCAAAATTATTCGTTCTCCTTTTCTCATTATGAGTCTAATCATTTGTCTATCTCTCTCTGGTTGTCTACGTGTCTGTCTATCATCTATTAAAATATAGGCTATCTATTCATAACCTAACAATTTACCTACTTACCTATTTATCTACCAATCTACCTTATCTACATACTCACTAAATTGTTTCCGGGTTTTTTCAAGACTTT
>NW_027622266.1:0-13463 GCF_034508935.2 Berghia stephanieae
ATATATATATATATATATATATAAATATATATATATATATATATATAAAATATATATATAATATATATATATAATGCAAATTTTCACTCACATTTTTGTGGCCGAGACGACTCGTTTCTGTGTTTTTTTTACACTTCTTCAGTCGGCGTAATCCATTGTAATGTCCGTAGAAAAGTTCTTACTTTAGTCTGGAGTAAGAACTTTTCTACGGACATTACAATGGATTACGCTGACTGAAGAAGTGTAAAAAACACAGAAACGAGTCGTCTCGGCCACAAAAATGTGAGTGAAAATTTGCATTATATATTAGCTCTAACCACCATTATCGAGCACTTTCGTACCTACAAGTACCCACCAACACTCATATATATATATATATATATATTATATATATATTATATATATATATATATATATATATATATATAATATATATATGTATGTATGAATGTATATATTGTTTGTTTGTTGTATTGTTTTTTTCGGGAGGAGGGGATTGGATTTTTTTTTTAATCGTTGTTGTTTATTTGTTTTTGTTTTGTTTTGTTTTGTTTTTGTTTCTTTGTTTACAAGTGTGTTGAATCACGAAAATAAGGAGATGAGACATTGGATTGAAAGAAAGCATTTTGTCTGTAAAGACCCTGCTCTTGCCGACCAACTGACATAAAATAACCGGACTAAGCTTGATGTCGTCATAAAAAACAAAGAGGACGGTCAGAAAAGAAAGAAAGAAAGAACACCTCATGAATATTCAACACTTACTCATCAAACATGAAAGGACCTAGTGATTGTAACCCCCCCCCCCCCCTCCTTTTTTTTTTTTTCTTTCTTCTATCAAGATACACTCATTTCCGGGTCTTTTATTGAAGTGTTTGGGTTGATCAATATGATATTCGTTTGCGTTCGGGGTTTTCTTTTAATTTGTAAGACGCGTATGGTTTGTTTTTGTTCTATACAAAGCACGCGGTGATATTTAATAATAATAATAATAATAATAATAATAATAATAATAATAATAATAATAATAATAATAATAATAATAATAATAATAATAATGATAATAATAATAATAATAATGATAATAATAATGGACTCTTAAAAAGCGCACGGTATCCTCTCAGCCATGAGGCTCTTGACTAGTGCCGCGCTGAAGACCGGTCTAGACCGCGGTCCGACGGTCTTTTAGCTGTGAACCGAAGACCGGTCCCAGAGGGGAAGATCGGCGGCGGTCCTCACTTCTTATCACCTTTCAACTAGTGCGGGGCGGTCCTTGCAAGGACCACGGTCCTACGGTCTCGCGCCATAGCCTACTACTTCCCCAGCGATTCGTTGCTTCGGTTGCCTATCTTCCACCAATCACCACCCATCCCACTTAATTAATCGCACCCACCCCCCTTTGCCATACACTAAACGACACAGACGACCATACAGGCAGACGACCACCAACCTCCACTCCGCAAACCACCCTTTCGTGTGTGAGATGGGGGGAACAGGAGGCGCACGCCTTGGACGATTCCATTATACGGGGTAAATTTCAAAATTTACTACACCATAATGATCGCAATGACAATGATCTATGGTGAAGGCATGACCCCTCTTCTCTAATGGGTTATTGTTTGAAATGTATGTGACTACAAAAGATGTGTGTGTTTGTGTGTGTGTGTGTGTGTGTGTGTGTGTGTGTGTGTGTCTGTCGAACCTAGCAAGTAGCAAATCCGATTTTTTGTTTTCTTTTGTCCATCTCTTGTCACCACTCCTTTCTATCGCAGTGTTGTCATTTAAAATAATACAATAATATTAAAATTTCGTTTGGTGTTTTTAACTAATCAAATAATATGAGTTTCATTAGTTTCTTCCTTCCAAAAAACCCAGTTATAACGTCTGAATTTTAAAAAAGTCCAATAGAATATTTGGGGACCCCGATAGCTCAGTTGATAGAGCACTCTCTTTATACGCAAAGGGCCAGAGATCGATCCCGGGTTGCAGTCGATTTTTTCTGAATCCCTGTCTACTCAGCAATGAATGGGTAGCTGAGTTTGTTAGATCTGGCGAAAAGTCACCATCGACCCCTCTTATCACCTCATCCACCCCCTCTTATTATAACTTCACGTCTCTCTCTTACTCTTCAATGCTCGCTGCCCTCTAATGTGTGTGTGTGTGGGGGGGGGGGGGGGGGTAGGAGTTGCGTGGGTGTATCAACGCCACGAACAACTCGATCAACGCCTTGGGCGATGCCATTATCTCCGTTAATGGGGATAAATTTCAAATTTTATTAAATTATCGAAGTAACAATGAAGTTCGGTGAGCAAATAAAGAAGGCATCACCCCTCTTCTCTAATTAGGTTACAATTTGAAATGAGTGTGACTACTCCGTGTGTTTTTACTCCTGTAGGCCACGGTTTTCATCGTGTAGCGGTCTTTAACGGTTCAAGAATGAACGGATCGGTCTAGGACCGGTCCTTGCGGTCTTCATTTCCCAAGGACCGTAGGACCGTGGTCCTTAAGCTTGCCAAGGACCGCCCCGCACTACTCTTGACGCTGTACATGATTTTCAACTCCCATAGTGGGCAGAGGGTACATACTGTGTCTTCTCTTCCCCCCCCCCCCCCCCCCCCCCTTATGTCTGTTTTCCAACATGCTTTCTGTCTTTGTCATTGAATGAGATTACTTGGTTTTGTCCTGACTCTGGCCGGGTACCCCGGCTGGGAGGGAAACAGTCAAATGTATAGTTAGTTTTGGGAGATGATATCTTTCCCCCTTGTAAATCATCTCTCTGTTATGCACTGTATTATGTTTTGTTTATGTGTTATATATATTTTATTTGTTAACATTTGAGTGTATTCCTCTTAGTGGGACATGTGCTTGTATCTGATGAGACTTTAAGGTGATCTCAAACTAAGTACACTGATAGTGTGCTCTTGGAATCTACATCTGTTCCCTATTTGAACCAATTCCCCTTTGTCTGCCTTATTCTTGGATGCTTTAATTGTAATTCTAGAACTTTTTACTATCCCATTTTCTTCCTTTTTACTTGCGCTGATATGACCTTGATGTGTTGCAAGCGCCATAAAACCCTTAAAAACAAACAAAACAACATGATTTTCAAGAAATAACATATGATTTACATGATTTTTTATAGTTTATTCCACTGACCATGCCCAAAGACTGAAACTTTTAAAATAATAATATAATAATATTCTATACAACATTGTGCGGAAAAGAAATAGGATCGCGTGACATCAATAAAGAAACACTCACGGGCAAAATTGTAATACTTTTGATAAGATAAAAAAAAAAAAAAGATTCTGTGAAGGATGCGTATCGAAATAACATTAACCTTCATTCTCTCAGCGCCGGGAGGTGCATAAGGCCTGAACAGTTTTCCCTTCATTTATTGCTTCGGTCCCTTGCTTCAATTCTTACTCGCTGCCAGGAGTATATTATTATACAAATATCATTTCTTTCCCTCTCCACCATTTTTCGCCGTGTGTTTATGGACGTCCCTTCCTCCTGGTGTCCACCCCATCGCTATATATTATAGCACAAAATGTTACAGAAACTATTAACAGAAGAAAAGAGCAGATGGAAATGCTTGAACAAAATGATTAGGATATGGGCTAGAATGTTGTTTTTATTTTTTTCTATTTTTTTTTCTTTATTCTTTATTATTATTTTTTTTTTCTTCCCCTGGTTCCCTTTTGTTTTCAGTTTGGTTGAGTGAACATCATGGGAAAGACACTTTGTTTGATGTAAAAGGTTACAACATGTTCTGATGTCAATGTGGACGATTATATTTTTCTCAACCCGTTAATGAATATAGATAGTATGCGCTTGGCTAAGAAGCTCACAACATTGTCATCCGGAAGTATAACGGATCAACACACTAAACTATGTGTAACCTTAAACGTTCATAGTTTGGATAAAACAGTTAAGTGAGAATTACTGATAAATGTGGATGGCAAAAAACAATAACAAAGACCTGATGACCTCAACGTCGTTCTATCTATGGAAAGAAGGATGTGCCTCAGATACCATCTACCCAATCGTAGCTGAGTGGACGAGGTCAGAAACAAACAAAAAAAGAATCTCCACTGCTCTGGGGATTGACAGCTGTCTGTCACTTTTGCTTGTGAAATGAGTGTTCTGATCTAGCACCATCGGAGGGACTGGAGGTTCGAGTACCGCCTCATAAATGATGTAGTCTTATAAACTCGATCCCCATGTCCTATTGCCTGTTTTGCGGTGCTGCACAACGGCTGACACTTTGAGTCTTTTCTCCAAAGTACAAACCCTAAAAGATTTCCGCCTAGGGTGAAGAAAGGGAATTGAATTTTGTTTTACTTTCACCAGGGGCTCCCGATAGCTCCGATGGTAGAGCTCTCGCTTCACACGCAAAGGGATCTGGCGGAAAGTACGTTGCGATAGAATAGCGTCCTATCCAAAGGATAGCAAGCAATTGCTATTGTCCGGCTCTTGGGGTCTAATGGCTCTGAAGGACTACTTTAAAAAAAAATTTACTTAGACTATTTAATAATATTTTTAGTGTTATAAACCAAAACCTTTGAAAATTCTAGATTTTTCAATCTTTAGAAATTTGTCATATACTGCATTTTAGGGCTGATAAAGAGCAAGGATTAACAATTCTCCTTACCAGCCATTTTCATGATTTTCCCCAAAACTTCACATCCAACTAACACAAAAATATATCTTTTACCACTCAAACGCAATAGCAGTAAGTAATTGAGATACATAATTCTTTAGCAAAACATACTTTACAACACTCTGTTCATTTTCTTTAAATTTTATGATGTACAAGAGATATTTAAATAAGAAAAATGTCGGTTGTATCGTAACGAATATGACGATTTTCATGTAGTTGGTAAGGAGAGGGTTAAGTTATGGTAACAAAAAAGGGGTCTTCATCACGTTGGATGAGAAACGACCTCAGTACTTAGTACAGTTTTAAAACCGTGATTGGCATTTTATCGATTACTTACACTATTTAATGATATTTTAGCGTTATAATAGTTATAAACCGAAACCTTTGAAAACTCCAGATCTTCAATCTTTAGAAATGTGTCATATACTGCATTTTAGGGCTGATAAAGAGCAAGGATTAAGTTTGGTAACAAAACAGGGGGCCTTCATCACATTGGATGAGAAAAGCCCTCAGTACTTAGTACAGTTTTAACACCGTGATTGGCATTTTAACGATCGTTTTACACCAGGATTGTTTTGTTACTCTCTCTCCACCCCTCCCCCCCCCCTCCCCACCGTACCTCCTCTTATTCACCCCCCCCCCCCCCCCTTTTTTTTCTTTCTTTCTTTCTATTATGTTGTTGAATTACCCTAGCCTTTGAAAGGGTTAGTTGAGTCCAGTGTCCAGTGTAAGTGGTTAAGGACTTATTAATAGACTCTAAGAGTGACTAGTCGTCCATTGGGTAATCTGTTTATAATGTGGATTAACTGAAGTAGGTTGGAAAGTGTCCAGTGTAAGTGGTTAAGGACTTATTAATAGACTCTAAGAGTGACTAGTCGTCCATTGGGTAATCTGTTTATAATGTGGATTAACTGAAGTAGGTTGGAAATAGATAGACAGACAGCCAGACAGATAAACAGGCAGGCAGACGGACAGGAAGGCAAAATTTATTTTTACGCAAAAAAAAAAAGTTAAAAACATCAACTAAATGATCTCAAACCGCTTCATTCATGGGTGCCAAGCTAGCAACAACACATAGGACATGACGCGTAAAAGTCGTCATTACAATTTAATTTTTATTTTAGACAGAAACAATGATGTTACCGTTCGGTAAAGATTTTCTCGCCAATATCGATAAAGCCGTTTTTGTCAGTTTACGATTGGACAGATCTACAGGTGTCTCTTCTTTCTCCTTATTTGATTATTCTGTCAGGCTTTTAAAGATAGTTTAAACCCCCTTTTTTATTTATTTCGTTTTTATTGACATGTCCTGTAATATGAGTATTAACCCTTTCGCCGCGAAACTGAATTGGTGGCGAAGCACCCTGTTATTTCGTCGTTTATTGACATGTCGCGCAATACGAATATTAACGCGTATTACGAATTGTAACACTTTCACTGCCAAGCGTAATTTGTGGCGAAACGCTTATATTTTCGTCTTTATTGACATTTCACATATTAGGAATATTAACTCTTTCATTGCGAAACTAAATTGGTGGTGAAGCACCAAATTATCTCGTCTTTATTGACATGTCGATTCGTGAGAATATTAACCCTTTAACGGCGAAATTGGATGTCTTACAAATCATGATTAATCACATTATTTATAATAATAATAATAATAATAATAATGATGATGATGATGATGATGATGATGATGATGATGATGATAAGAGGAAGAAGAAGAAGAAGAAGAAGAAGAAGAAGAAAAGAAGAAGAAGAAGAAGAAGAAGAAGAAGAAGAAGAAGAAGATAAAAATAAATAAATACATAATAATAATAATAATAATAATAATAATAATAATAATAATAATAATAATAATAATAATAATAATAATAATAATAATAATAATAAGAATAATAATAAGAAGAAGAATAATAGTATTATAATAATAATAATAATAATAATAATAATAATAATAATAATAATAATAATAATAATAATAATAATAATAATAATATAATAATATAATAATAATAATAATAATAATAATAATAATAATAATGATAATATAATAATAATAATAAATAATAATAATAATATAATAATAAATAATAATAATAATAATAATCGAACTTTATTGTCCAAAGAAATGGAAATTCATTTTCATTTTGGTTTTACATTGTCGAAAAAATAAATAGATAAAGCGAGAGCGCCGCCTTCCATAATGCTAAATGCCTCATCCTATACTTTGTTCTTTGGAGTTCGTCCTCCTGTCAAATGGTTGGCCATATTGGGTAGATATTGCACTATAGATAGTTCGAAGATGACGTCACTCATGTCTTTGGTATTGTTTTTTGCCATCCGCGTTTACGAGTACTTCTCACTAAACTGTATTAACCAGACTATAAACCTTCAAGGTTACACACAGGTTTGTGTGTTGGCCAGTTTTACTTCCGGATGGCAATGTTGTGAACTCCTAAGCCAAGCGCATACTATCTATAGAAGGAACGAAATTGACTGCATTCATCTCTTTATTATTGTTTTTAGTCGGTCGTTTTTTTTTGTAAATTTATGAGTAGTTTTCACTAAATTGTATTAATCAGACTGTAAACGTTTAAAGCCTGACACTGAAACCAAAAAAGACTGACATTTTGACGTAATTATTTGTTGTTTTCTTTGCACCGCCTAGTGAGTTGTCGTTAGAAGAGCTCATGGAAACAGGTAGTCCCATTGGTTGAACTATTGAATACAACTCACGATTTCTTATCTTTTGGGGCCAAAGACTGGCATTTTGACGTCATTTTTTTTGGTCAGTGTCAGGCTATAGATAGTATGCAGATGACGTCACTCAGGCCTTTGTTATTGTTATTGCCATCCGCGTTTGTGAGTTGTTCTCACTAAACTGTATTAACCAGACTATAAAAGTTCATGGTTACACAGAGTTTGTGTGTTGGTCCGTCATACTTCCGGATGGCCAATGTTGTGAACTCCTTGGCCAAGCGCATTCTATCTATAGATAGAATGCGCTTGGCCAAGGAGTTCACAACATTGCCATCCGGAAGTATAACGGACCACCACACAAACTCTGTGTAACCATGAACTTTTATAGTCTGGTTAATACAGTTTAGTGAGAACAACTCACAAACGCGGATGGCAAAAACCATAACAAAGGCCTGAGTGACGTCATCTGCATACTATCTATAAATTTACGATGGTACGCTGGCGGATGTTGTGAGTTTTTTTTTGGTTTTTTTGGGGGGGTTTTTTTTTTAGTTTTTAAAAACTAAACGCATCCTGACAGTCGATCTTTTTTTATCTGGTTATGAATACAAATTTAACTGATTTCAATAAAACAGAGCTGTAACTGCGATGCGTGAGGAGCTTCATTGTAAATCAAGTCTCATATCTTTTACTGTTCTTTAGAAGGAATGACATTGACGTCACGCAGCTGTATTTTGTTTTTAGTCACTAAATTATATCAGTCAGTTCATATTATAAACGTTCAAGGTTACACATAGTTTTATGTGTTGGTTTGTTATATCCGGCTGGCGGATGTCGTGACCATTTTACCAAAACTCATAGCATCAATTGTGCGGCTATGTGGTCTTGTGGTATGACACTCACTTTAGGATCGGAAGGTCCTGGATTCGAGCCTCGCTCGGCGCATAGTTGAGTCGTTGGAAAAGGCTCTTTACTCACATTCCCTCGCCGTACTCAGGTGTAAAATGAGTACCTGGCCGTTAACAGCGTTGTCTCTGTCCGAAAAAAAATTGTAATATCGCCTAACAGGCGTCATGTCTCGTTCTACATGTTAAGTGTTGCGGTTGGCAAGGGATCCCTTGTAAAGCGCTTTGAGCACGTTTAGTGGTTATTGCGCTCTATAAGAGCTCTATTTAATTTATTTAATTGCTGAAAATGAAAAGATAAAATGTGAGCTCCCATATTCAAAATATTAGCATGTAAAGGGTTTGTGTTTAGTAAGAAACGTAAATGTATGTACCCAGTAGATTATTAATGCAGATGTGATTTCCAGGTGGTGTGATTTACATCATAAAAGAATAATATAAATCTTATGGTATATGTATTTCCTTTGGGTTACAAAGTTTTGGGTTGTTTGTTGTTGGTGGAAGTGTGTGTGTCTGTGTGTGTGTGTGTATGTGTGTGTGTTTGTTTGTTTGTGCTGTATATTTTGGGACTGAGGTGATTTGGTGCTATATTCATTCATTTTTTCTCATGTGATTATTCACACCTTCCTTGGTTCATTCGTTCATCATAATTTATTCCTTGACTCATTCGTTCATTCATTCATTCATTCATTCATTCATTCATTCATTCATTCATTCATTCATCCATTCATTCAATTAGCCCTACTTTTCATTCCAACGCTTTGTAATCCATCTCTTATTGTTCAGAGAGTTGTTTGTTTCGTTGTTTCGAATTTTCTTTCTCTTAAAAAACGAAACAAAAGAAAAAATATTATGGCGCCCAAGTACCATAATGCTTAGATGTTGTTATCCTTTTGGAGACCTAAATATTGTGAAGCACCTAGAGCATGCCGTGGGAATAATGCTCCAAACACATTAAATATTAAGTTATTTTGATAGTTTCTCACGGGGCAGAAGCAGGAGAGAGAGAGAGAGAGAGAGAGAGAGAGAGAGAGAGAGAGAGAGAGAGAGAGAAGGGGGGGGGGGGGGGGGGGGGTTTAATTGTATAGATTGAGCATTCGTTCATTTTAAGAGTATTATATTTTATTTTAATTTAAATATAGTTCTGGATTGGATCTGTCGATCATATATATATATATATATATATATATATATATATATATATATATATATATATAATATATATATATATATATATATATATATATATATATATATATATATTTATTATTATTTTTTTATTTTTTTTTTTTTTTTTTTTTTATTTTATTTTTTTTTTTTTTTTTTAATTGAGAAAATTTCGAACTGCTCCGAGTCTTCCGTTTTTACACTGACTGGTCCGTGTAATGCATGGATTTCTACGTGTAATGTATGGATTTCTATGTGTGTACAGATAACATCATACTTAAAGTGGATGTTCGTCCACATATATTGTGTATGTAAGTTAACACTTCTGTCACTTCAAGACAGCCATTTACACCCTTATCTACATCGATACAAGTGTCCATCTAAATACTTGTACATGTCCTTTTTGGGGTTTGTTTTTTTTACGTCTCTGAATGTCTTGGTCGTATGTGGGGCGGATTTTTCAATAGCTCAGTTGGTAGATTGAGTAGCAGGTCTGTTAATAATAGATCTGGCGAAATTTTATTGCGATAGAATCACGTCAAAATAATGATGGTGATGACGATGATGATGATGATGATGTACATGTAAAAAACAAAACAAAAACAAATAAATAAAACTCCATTTATTCATCCCGCAGAGGAAATTTGTCTCTAGGGTCTATTCCAAGTGAAGAATGGAATAATACAGGTGTCAGCCGCAGTGCAGCGCCGCAAATTGAGCTAGGAGAGGTGACTTGCTCAAGGCCACGGAACGCAGCGGCGGTGTGTGATCGAACTCGGTACGAAGCAAAGACCGTACTGCTGAACCACGCTGTTGAGTGTTGCTGTTGGCGAGGGACCCCTTGTAAAACGCTTTGAGCACGTTCCGTGGATATAAATGCCCAAGTTAAAAGTTATCCAAAGGAAAATATAGACGAATATTTATCTATGCTCTATTGAAACTGGGATATTCTCCAGTTGATTTTTCCCCATGGCTCTCTAGACTCTGAAGGGACTACTTTTCGTATTACTGAATGTTTTGTTGACATGTTTGAGTAGAAAGTCGTGTGTAACAATGGATGTCATGTCTCTTCCTTTCCCCCCCCCCCCCCTCCTCTCTCTTCTCTCTCCTCTCTCTCTCTCTCTCTCTCTCTCTCTCTCCTCTCTCTCCTCTCTCTCCTCTAGTCCCCCCCCCCTCCATATCTTTCTATGTATACAATCATGTGTGTGTATCTTTTAGTTTTGTTTCTTTGTTGTTGTTTTTATTTTTGTCTGTGCGTCCGTACGTGTGTGTATGTGTATGTGTGTGTTAGGGGAGATGCGTGTATGTGTGTGTGTGTGTGTGTTTTTTAGGGGAGATGCGTGTGTGTGTGTGTGTGTGTTAGGGGAGATGCGTGTGTATGTGTGTGTGTGTGTGTTAGGGGAGATGCGTGTGTGTGTGAGGGGAGATGCGTGTGTATGTGTGTAATGTGACTCCTGTTGTAAGTGTCACCGGTGGAGATGATGACACTCAGCCTGACAAACAATTTGGGTAACAAAATAAATGGAAAAAATAAAGAGAGAAACAACAAGAAACGATGAATTTGGTCAGTTCCAGGAGGATTTTAGACCGATTTTGGAAGTTACTATTTTTAGAAACAGCACATGGCCTTGTACCCTAGAAAGAGGAGAGCTAACCCGTAGCTCCTCTTTCTAGGCTTGTACTGTCGTAAGCAGAAAACATACGTGTGTATGTCCCTGGTGTAAGGCAGAGACGTACACAGAGAATGGTCAGAACCTTGCTTTAAGCTTTCTTTAATCCAGTGGCTATTTTCACATCTATACTATTCATTTGTCCATATTTGTATATGCCCTTCCGCCACAACATCATAAGATATCGTCGCCTAGGCATTCCGTGAAGGAATATTATAGATAATTCATCACACAAGATGTCTGATGTCAACAGGAATCACCTATGTTGTCCAAATGGGCAAATTGGGGTTAATAATATTGCCCAAGGAAAAAAAACGAAATGCCTGAAGCGGGGCTCGAACCCGGGACCTTCCGGGTCACAGTGCAATGCCTTAACGACTCTGGCCACTTCGCCACCCCCCCCCCCCCCCCCCCATACTATTTATAGTAAATACAAATAGCAACACGGTATTCAATAATACTATAGGACAATCTTGGAAATCAACAACTAGAGAGCAATAAATAAGAAAGCAAAAGTGAATTTTTAAACGCATGCGTTTGAGTAAATGAAATACTCACCAATTCTCTTCGTACCAATATATAATCTTATTGTATGGAATCACACAGACACACACATACATACATACATACATACATACATACATACATACATACATACATACATACATACATACATACATACATACATACATACACACACACACACACACACACACATACACACACACACACACACACACACAAGAAACGTATGCAAAAAAAAAAACAACAAAAAACAACAAAACAAACCACAAAAAACGTACACACTATCAGAGAAAGATAAAAAGTCTGATCATATCTCAAGCTGACCCCTCCCCCCCCCCCCCCCCTTTCCTCCCCCCCCCCCGTAGTTGGCTAGGGACCCTTTGTAAAGCGCTTTGAGGACGTTTAGTGGGTAAGGCACTGAATAAAAAGCTCTAGTTTTTTTTTTTTAAATCATATATTTTGTAGTTATAAACCCTCTCCCGCCCCCCCCCCCCCCCCCCCCCCCGCCCCCTTCCCCCCTCCCCCAACATACCCGTTTACTCTTAAAGCTGATCCACAACTGGATGGATGAGATGGATGGGGGGCTTAAATTTTTACCCAATGTTACCGTTTGGTGTAATCGTTCGTAGGTGCATGTGAATGTGTGTGGGTGTGTGTGTGAGTGTGTGTGTGTGTGTGTGTGTTTGTGAGATGTCATGAAAGAATACGTTTCATTTGCTGATTTTTTTTTGGGGGGGGAGGGGGGGGAGGGGGGGGGTAATCCTTCTGTATCAATACATTATAATAAATTTTTAGGCAGGGGAATGATGTGCTTGCTAATAAATACAAACAATTATATAGCGCCTCTCCACATTTTCCATTGTGGTGGTGGTAGGTACTGAGGCGCAGTGGTAGTTGTGGAGGTGGTGTGGGTTGGTTGCAACAGACGGCGATGGTCTTTGTGTCCAATTAATTCTGGTGATCATGAAACTATTTTTATACTAACTGTCCCCAATTGCCTGATGTGATGTTATGGCTATTACAAATACTGGCCGTGCATCTTGTCGCCTGTTGCATGGGGTGTGAACAATCAGACACGGGAGGGTGGGGGTATGGGGGAAACACAGACATTTGATTGATCTGTCTAAAATGATTGATTGGAATGGATTAAGAGATCGATCAATTAACCAAGACACCCACCCCCCTCCCCCCTACTAATCACTGATTGCTTGCATGTACACTTGACACCAGAGCACAACGGTACACAGAATACATGCAACAGGCGTCCATAACTTGTCATACTCCCCCTACTCTGATAGATTCCTTTTTTTTTTTTTTTTCATTTAGGCCAAACAATTTTACTTCGAATATTGATCAAGATTATCTTTGATTTAAAAAAAAAAAAAGAGAGGTTAGATTGAATTATCTATCGATGGATGTATGGATAGATGGAAATAAATTGATTGATTGATTAATTGACTGATAGATGGAAAGGATGGATGGATGGATTGAACAGTAGATTGTGTGTGTGTGGTGTGTGTGTGTGTGTGTGACTGATGGAAGACTAACAGTAACCGATAGGTGGTCCTGTCTGGCTACTACGATGGAATGAATATTCATTCATTTAGTATAATGGACATTATGGTGCTCTCTCTCTCTCTCTCTCTCTCTCTCTCCTCTCTCTCTCCTTTTCTCTTTCTCTCTCTCTCTTTCTCTCTCTCTCTCTCTCTCTGTGTGTTGTGTGTGTGTGGTGTGTGTGTGTGTGTGTGTTTTGTGAGATGTCATGAAAGATATACGTTTCTTAGCTGATTTTGTTTTTTTGATTGATCTTCTAAATGATTGATTGGAATGATT
>NW_027622267.1:0-13490 GCF_034508935.2 Berghia stephanieae
CCACCCCCCCCCCCCCCTTTTTTTTAAAAAAATAATTTCTCTCTCTCTCTCTCTCTCTCTCTCTCTCTCTCTCTCTCTCTCTCTCTCTCTCTCTCTCTCTCTCTTCTGGTTCTTTTCTAGAAAATTGTTGTATTCGTCCCACTCCGACCTCAAACAAGAGGATAAATAATTAAAAAGCAAACAAACATAAATATTCAGAGAGCAATCAAATGGTCGGCTAGAAAGAAAAAAAAAAAAATTTTTTTAATGAAAGCAATCTAGAAATATTTCATCTTTTTACCCAGTCACCCTTCCCAAATATTCATGTCACACATGTACATCTCATTTGCAGGTCTGATTAGCAAAATTATGGGCTTGTTTTAACATTGTTGTAATAGACAATATTTTTCTTTGGTTTGAGAATATTTCCATTGCAAAATGAGCCCGTGAAAATCTTGAGTAATCAGACCTTCTGATAAATACATGCCATATCACACATATCTCTCCAGCACACCAGGCTTTCATTTCATTCAGAGTCCATTCAAATTCAATACAAAGGATACATATTTGATATGATTCTCTCTATATTCTGTCATTCTTATTTTTTTGTTAAAGTGTTATTGTAAATTTTAATCAATATCAATTTTTTTTTTTCAACAGAAAAAAGGAAGAGAGATGCTGTAGTTGCATCAACAGCCCTATCTCATGTACTTGTGGATCATCTTAATGCTGGGTAAGATTTGTTGTAAAAGACATTTAATGATAACTGCTTGAGTGCAATATGAACGGCATGAAAAGTCAATTTCTTATAGCGTACATATATACCAATATTGATCTCATTTCTTTTGTTTCACATCAAAAGTAGGTATATGTCATGCACCCTCTCTGTTGCAATAATATTTGTCAACTAAAATATTCTATAATCTAAAATTTTATTTCGCAACTGCGAATTATGCTCGTTTCTTTTGAGTTGTTTATATCAAAAGTATGATCATGCCACACAACTGTTCTGTTGCAGTAAAATTTGTTATTAATGAAAATGTTCTAAAATCTAAAATTTTCTTTCAAAATTGCAAAGCCATCACAGACTCATCTTTAATGGGATTTGAATCTTATTTTATGATTTGCTTGAATTTTTCCATGTCCTTTAAAATATATTTTACATGTTATTTGTTTTGGGATCACATGATTTCAGCTCCATTAATAAATAAATTATATTCTTTCATATCATTTAGAGTTGCTCAGGCGTACGTTAACCAGAAGAAGCTTGATACGGAGACACGCATTCTTCAGGCCAACGCAGCCCAGTTCTCCAAACAGACTATGCAATGGCTCAAACTTGTGGAAGATTTTAACACTGCCTTGAAGGTGAGTCAAATTTAACATGGTGTTGCATATTTAGGAAACTGTCTTAGTGACAAACAGAAAAACTTACAATTACGGTATCTTGAATATAAACTAAAACAATGGCATAAAATTAGCATTTTATCAGCTTTCCAAATTTGAAATGCTGACAAATAATCCATGAACAAAGAGCTTTATAGACTTCTAGATAACGATGGTACACAAGGCTCATAAACTAGTTTGAAATGCAATTTTACCCTTATCATTTCATGTATAAAACATATCTTTATCGAGTTTTTTAAAGTAAAGAGACTTGTGCACTGTGTGAGCACTCACTGAACAAAATGACATTAAATCCCAATGTTTAAATCTTTTTTTATACTAGTTCTGACTGAAATTATAGCTTATCAACAATCAGCTTTTATTATCTCAAAAATATTTTGTGACGATAGGGGGGGGGGGGGGGGTAAAGTAAAAGGTGGTTCTCCCACTCTCAGCACTCTGAGTCCTGGTGACTTGTGCTTCGGTCAAGTTTGACTGAAATGGTTAACATTACACTTAGATGTGACCTGCACTTATAAATGAAATGTTGGGAAGCACACTGAGCAAGGAAAATCTTTGAAAATAGACCATGTTCATGTAGTGTTTATATTTATTCATTTTACTCTATTTGTCATTTCCATTTTTTTTTCTCTTATTTCCAATGACTGGACATTTAGCAATGTAATATGAGAATCATTATTATTTGGTTGAGGGATAGAAAAAGAGTTTTAGCTGTTTCTTACAGATGTGAAGGCAATTGTTTGTTTATTCATTAATTTCAGGAAATCGGTGATGTAGAGAATTGGGCCAAAAGTATTGAAACGGACATGAGGACCATTTCAAGTGCATTAGAATATGCTTACAGAAAAAGTGAGTTATTTTAACGTTCTTTTCTAAGTGAAACAAGAGGACATAAAACATGTTTCATTAGTTAACATTTTCAACAACAACAAAAAAAAAATTCATGGGATTCACCTTTGATCTTAAATTGTGTCTGATTAATATAGAAACTCTACACCCAACCATCTACAATGATGATTAGAAGCTAGCATGGAGTAATATCTGTTACTCAATACCATTACCTTTTGTGTGAAATAAACAGAAGGGGGGGGGGGGGGGGGGGGGTTGAGATATATTTTGATTTTTTTTTGCATCGCATTCGTTTTCTTTTAGCATATTAATAATTATATGAAATTAAATTTTGATATTTTTGCCCTAAAACAATGCACAAGTTTTTAAATGTTATTAAAATTATTTTCTAAATTTGGATTTTAGTTTTAGAAAATATTGTTTAAATATATTGAATTATTTTCATCTCTACAGCGGATTGATTGTCTGTTCAGTGTTGCAATCAAGTGTCATAGCATTGCGAGAGATTGTGGCTGTCCAGGAAAATCATTGTATTTTTTCTATGTGTGTGACTTAAAGTTTATATGCTCCGTACTTCCAAATGAAACTTTAAGACTTAATTTAATGAAAACATGTGCAATAATTAATATGATGTTTTATATAACCATATATTTTTTGTCTGTTGCCCCTTTCAGATGTCATTGAAAACAAAATTGACTTTATGAATTGATTCCATAATTACACTTTTAAATGAAAAATGATGCTTATCACATGCATGATTTTTAAAATGTTGTTATGAATAAAAAATAATCAGTGATTTGATTAATTTCTACACGTTCTCAAATTATTTATTGTATATTTTATTCTTGTCTTTATTGATTTTATTTTTTAGAAGAAAAATGTTTTATCCTGGTCCTGGCAGGGATCCTCAGCTTAGAGGGATTCAGTCAAATGTATAATACATCATATTTTATTTACATTTGAGTGCATCCTTCATAGCGGGATCCTTTGCTTGTGCCAGGATAGAACTTTTAGGTACGGTCAAAATAGGCACATCAATGGATTGCTCATGGATTCTTCTGTTCCATTTTTTTAACCAGTCCCCTTTGTTTTGGCTTTTCTTTGGTGCTTTCTACTTCCGCTAATACTTTTTCTCTGTCATCTTCCTATTCACTGGTGCTGAAATGAATCAATAGTGTTGCAAGCACCGTTAAACCCCTAAAGACAAAACAAGCAATATTTACAATAAAATGGCAAATCATGCAAGCGTATCCTTTCTTTAAAAAATATAGCTTTGTGGAGAACATTGTGCTTATTTGAGTCAATAAAACAAAATTATACGGCGCACAACTATACTGTAAGATTTGAAAATTAGAAATGTATTTTTTACAGATAGATAAACAGAAAACTTGATTCCTTTTAAGCAGTGCTTACTATGCCTCTATGGACAGCATGTGCCTGCTGCAGTCCACTCCAGATAATTGCAACATTTCCCAAAGAAACGAAATAAATTCTATATATAAGTCACTGGTTAATTGCAACAAACATCAGTTTATCGCAACAAATTTTTAACCTCAAAAAGAGGCAAATTCAAGAAATCAAACATGATCTCTTGATTAAATTTCATCATGGACGAAATCATGAAAGGTTGAAGAATCAAGAGTGAACAGAGTTTAATGCTACAGCAGTGTGTCACCACTCATTAGATACAAAAGAGGACGGGACTTTGCAGTATGGGTTTGTGCGGTCACCTGTGATCATTAGATAGTCTAGACAACAGGTAGGCAATGACAGTTCTTAGGAGAGTCTGAGCTATATCCTTTGTTTTGGTATTGCAACTGTGCATTGTGACCAATGGGTTTGGTGAGAGCTTATTGTCTCTCATCACGGCTACAAATGTTGAGAACAAAAGAGTGAATGTTAATCCAGTCTGATTAAGATGTCGACTTGCATCAAAGCTGCTTTTGCGTGTCAAAATCTGTACAAGGCTGTCATATGGTTTATATTTCTATCAAATAATTGCTCAATTTGTGGTGGTCTAAGAACAATGTTTTACAACTGATTTGAGTTAACCATTTTTGGTATGAAACTGATAAGTGCCCAAATCAAAATTGCTATAAAAACTTACAAGTAGTGGTGAAAACAGTATCCCATCACTCTATCTGACATCGACCAAAGATACCGCAGCTTGTAAAAAATCAAAACAAACACGAAGACTGGGAAACCATGGCTTCTCATCACAAGAGAAACGATATCAGGTTACAGAACAACTCAACATCAAATCATTAATGAGTTCAATTCATCCTTTAAACCAACTCAGACAATGCTTGCATCTCCAAAAATGTTGCTATAGGGAATGAGATTAGCGGAAGAGTAGCGTCCCTTGATTGGACGTCACCTTACAGAGAGAACGTATATTTGGTTTTGAAGTGTCTCGAGCTGCTTTCACCGGAAGCGAGGACGAGAGACGCATGCGCACAACCAACATGACGTTCTCTCTCTAATAACTTTTCCGCCGGTGACGTCCAATCAAGGGACGCTACTCTTCGCTAATCTCATTCCCTATAGTGGACAGGAAACTCATCTTTGGTTAATCGCAATGAGTGAACTGTACCTCTATCCAGAGCCCTCTACGACCCTAATTTCAGTATGGAATCTGGGAAATAAATCACACATGAAAATATCACTAATTATTGTGATATCGCCGGTATATAAGTATAAGATCTGAATTGAAACAATATACCAAAAGCTTGCATTGATTCATCATCATCCATCGTGGCTTGTGCTCTTGAGTACGTTGCCGGTCAGCTGTCTCCACGAATCACGATCCTCTGCGGTGCGCATGAAATCTGTGTTGCTTTTTTATGTCACATTTGGCCATTCTTAGGTTATTTAGATAAGTCATTCTTTGCCTTCCTCTATCTCTCTTTCCTTCGATCATCCCAGATGTTACCAACTTTTCTATTCCGTCTCTTCTCCACACATGTCCCAGAAAGCGTAACTGCCTCTTTCTGATGAGAATATTGGCTATTAAGCTTAACTGCTGGTCAAAATTACTTCGCGATGGTGGTGAACGAATCGGCGGTCTCAAGAAGTGGGTGAGAGAGGGATCTAGAAATGACTTTGAGTTTGAAACGAATATTTTTGTGTTCGTGGATAGCTCACACGGTAGAGCCACGCTCTCACCTGCCAGGCGGAGTTGTCGTACCAATAAGGTCGCAGGTTCAAACCCCACCACCGCCGCGAAAAAATTTTTTATTCTCTATTGTCTTCTGGCACTTTTCTACTCACTTCATATCTTGATGTTATCGAATCATAGATTATATATATGTTAAAGAAAATAATATAAATATACTGGACTAATAGTGTTGAAACCGGATAAAAACAATTGTTTTCTTGTGAGAATCCGTCGAAAAGATGGAAAAAAAACCCACTAAAAAGTAAATGACAAACAAAACGAATTCCCCAGTTTTTTTCACCAGAAGTGCCGACTATGGCGGCCATAGTACCGACGATAATCTTGCGGGCTAAAAAGAATGTGATTTAAAAAAAAACTTGCACCAACAAGTACGCAAACAGAACGGACAAATTACTTGATGTAATTAAATCGAAAGAAAGACGCTTTCCTTTTCATTGACTCCCACATTATTGAAGAATTAAGGTATGAAATAGGTTTTCTCATATAAAAGTTCCAATTTTTAGAATTTATAAAGGTATTAGTATTAGTATTACTTCATTTATCTACTTCCTATCGGCTAAATTTTGACAATTAGCAAATACTGACGTGCACTTGTTTGCAGGTCTGATAACCCAAATTATTATGAGCTCATTGTAATTGTTGTAATGGAAATTTTAAAAAAATGTCGCCCAATATTGTCCATTACAACACTATTAAACCAGGTCCATAAGTGCGTTCGGATGTCAGACCTGCATATATTATGTACACGTCGGCAATCAACGTATTTATCAAACAGTCTCTCAACAAGCTGATATTAATAATATTATTCAGTTAGCACGTCTTCTTCTACCTCCCCCCCCCCTTTTTTTCTCTTTCTCTCTCTCTCTCTCTCTCTCTCTCTCTCTCTCTCTCTCTCTCTCTCTCTCTCTCTCTTGTGCCTTGTCGTCGCATCCTTTTATTTTTCTTATCTATTCACTTTGGAATCGGAAGGTCTAGGGTTCGAATCCCGCTTTGAGTGGCGCACGGTTGAGTCATTGGAAAAGGCTATGTACTCACATTCTCTCACCGTACTCCTGTGTAAAATGAGTATCTTGCCGTTAACAGCATTGTCCCTGTGGGAGGAAAAATTGTGATACCGTATCACGCCTTCAGGGTCATGTCTCGTCCTTCATGTTAAGTGTTGCTGTTCTATAATCTAAGGACCCCTTGTAAATCACTTGGAGCACGTTTGGTGGATATTGCGCTATATTAATGCTCAGATTCATTATTGTTATGTCTACTAGTATAATAATAATAATAATGACGCTGAGGATATTAATTAAAATGATTAAAATGATAATAAAATAATCATTATAATATCATCATCATTATGATATTATCACGACATATCACATTAAATTATCATTATGATCATTATTATCGCTAATCATCTTGTCTTCTCGCTATTGCAGCAGAGAAACCTCAGGCCGATCCTAAACAGTAAAATGACATCACAAGTTAACACAGCTGAAAAACCAAAGTATTCACAGAAAAGCGACGTTCTCTTTACCAAACGTTTCATCCCGAAACCGTCTCTAACCGACGAACAGAAACGTGATCTGAAAAACGCCTTTGGAGAGTTTGATCCCAGAGGGGTAGGGCTGATCGACTCCAGGAATTTTATTATTTCTCTCCGAGCTATGGGGTTCGAACCGAAATGTTCTAGGATCGCCAAATTTATAGGTAAGTATCTAGAAAGAACTCTATCACGACACCACTCGGAGGTTGTGGTGACTCAATCAAAATATGTTTGATCCATCGCTTCATTTTCGTTTTATGTCGGTATTGGGCACGTGCTGAAAAGTAAATTTGCTGAATATTTATTATTTTCGGGCTTGTGTAGTTTTCCGCACCGAGGTCTTGGCGGAGCACGACATTGGGAAAGCTACTCACCAATACTGAGTGCCGAAAAGCAACACAAGTTCAAAACTTATTTCCTAGGTATGACAATACCGAAATCGATAATTCAGTGACCTCAAGTAGACTCGGTTTTCGGCTATCGGGTCAATACAATTTCCGATATTGGTCAAAAATTGTATAATGTTAATCCAATTCGTATTGTAATAGAAATAAGTAGAAACAGGCTGTTATAATACAGAATTTTGGATTTTAAGAATTTAAAAAATGTAAATATATATTAATCTAAGAGATATCCACGCGGTCTACTTGAGGTCAATAAATTATCGATTTCGGTTTTTAACAATCGTATTGTAACACATTATTGTCATACCTAAATATTAAAATAGATAAAATTGATGTAGCGAGGTTGTAAAGTTTCTATTTCTAATTCCTACGTTCACAATCTGGGACCGTTTTCATGAACGCAGACCAGCGCTTAGTTTCTGACCATCTCTGACTTTAAAATGATTTGAAAGTATAGCGGAGACAAAATGATTTATCAGAACACACTTTCTATTTTGTTTGTTGTTCTTTTTGTTTTTGTTTTGTTTTTATGTGTGTTTTGTTTTTTTTTTTTTGTTTTTTTTTTGGTTCAATTTGTTTGAGTTTCATTGAAACTTTCATTGTCTTAAATATAAACCATGGACATCATTGTAGTCTAGCAGTCCAAAGTCAATATCACCTGATTTGATTCATCATGACAAAAATAAGTTAAAACATTAAAAATAAAGAAATGATATTTATACCGGATGTGTTGCTAATTTCCTCTTTGGAACTCTTTTGCGTTGACAGTATGAAGGCGGGTATCTTACATGCCATCGCGTACTAGAGATCGGTATGTTACCAACATAAAACAGCCGAATTAGCTCCGTCCTAACAACGCCACTTCTATGCAAGAGACTAGCTAGTCCGAGACTAGAAAACGTTCATGAAATACGATTTTAAGTCACCTGCATCGTTGGGCTTAAGACTACTAGCAAGTCATTTACTGGACTAGCAAACAACTAAATCTAGTCCTCGTTCTCGAAAACGAGTCCTGGGTACACTTTTTATAACAATATGGCCATGAATAATCATATCACCAAAATAATTAAAAGACCATCTTAAAAACATTGGTCGGCTTAGGTTTTTGATTGACACTGAAATCGCCAAAATTTGTGTCACTTCTTTTATTCTGAGTAGATTTGACTATTCTGGGTGGAGCTCCTGACCTCCCATAGTGGGCAGGGAGGCACTTACTGTGTCTTCTATCCCTCCATTTCTGTTTTCCAAATTTCTTTCTGTCTTTGTCTTGGACTGAGATTATTTTGTTTTGTCCTGACCCTGACCGGAGTTCCTTGACTGGGAGGGAAACAGTCGAATTTATAGTTATCGTTTTGGGAGATGATATTTATTTCCTTGTATATAATCTCTGCTATGTAATGTTATTTTTTTTTAACATATGATTTGTAAACATTTGAGTGTATTCCTCTTTTCTTGGGTGCTTTAATTGTAATTCTAAAACTTTTTACTAACTCATTTTCTTCCTTTTTACTGGCGCTGATATGACCCTAATGTGTTGAATGCGCCGTAAAACCATTAAAAACAAAACAACTTGACTTTTGAAATGTGCAGCTCATTGGTTGTCCCAATTACAATATTCAAAGATTGCAGAAAATTCAGAACAGGTCGGCTAGATTAGTGATGTTATCAAAACGTGACAATCCTATAATTTCCCCTGTTCTGGAAATGCTCTATTGACTGTCGGGGACGCAGCGCATTGAGTTCAATATTTTGTGTTATTAGAATATTGTTATAGCTCCTTTCATGGCCTGACACCATCCTCTTCAAATGAACTTGTGTTTCATTATGGTAGATCGCTGAGATCAGATAGTATGCTTCTTATGAGAGAGGTACCCTTTAACTCTTTCACAACAAATCCTTCAGAGTGACTGCGCCTAGGTTGTGGTCTTGCGGTATGACAGTCGCTTTCGGATCGGAAGGTCCTAATGTTCGAGCCACACTCGGCGAATAGTTGAGCCCTTGGAAAAGGCTCTTTACTCACATTCTCTAACCGTAATAATGTGTAAAATGAGTACATGGCCGTTAAGGCAGCGTTGTCTCTGTCGGAAAAATTATTGTGATATCGCCCCAACCAGCGTCATGGCGCATCTACATGTTACGTGTTGTTGTTGGTCAGGGACCAAGGCGTGTATGCCCTGTCAAGGACGCTTCAGCACGTTTAGTGGATATTGCGCGGTATAGAAGCTCACTATTCTTCTTCTTCTTCTTCTTCTTCTTCTTCTTCTTCTTCTTCTTCTTCTTCTTCTTCTTCTTCTTCTTCTTCTTCTTCTTCTTCTTCTTCTTCTTCGCCCTCACTCGTCCTTCCTTCCCGACTTCTTCAATTCAATCAGTGTAAAAATTGTCGATGTGCTATCTGAGTAATAAATAGATACCTAAATAAATACATAGACTAAAAACATTTACCAAAAAAAAAAAAAAAAAAAAAAGATAGCGGAATAGCCAAATTAACAAGAGAAATGTTTTAAAGATAACAACGTTTTAACTAGGGAAAGTCTATCTTTCGGTCGGAACTCGTCGTAGGCACATTCATTTCTCTCCTTTTATGCTTTTGTTATAGACAATAAATACAATTAATAAACAACGATCATTGAATATATAACAGATATAAATAGAACGAAACTGACGTCACTAAGCTCTTTGTTGTTGTTTCCCACTAGCCTAGAGTTGGTGTTGGACAGGGCAGAGGAGTCGTGACGTCACACCTTTTACTCTTCCCGGTTCCAAACTCCTTGGAAGTGTGTATGCAACCAGTCCTTCGGAAGACTAATGATAAATAGGTTACATACTGAATCATAATGTAGCATAACTTATTTTAGCAGAAGGATGTTAAGGCAGATTCTTAAGATTACAGGACGTAAAAGCGCGAGGATAAATGATTTTTATTGACGATCAGCATATATTTAGGCCAGAAAATATGACGCCATCACTCTGAAACCAGAAGACCAATTACGCAATATATGTATCCAGCCCTCTGGAAGAGTGATTTTACAATTCCAACGAGATTGAAACTCATAATATTTTTAACATCACAGTTTTGTTTCAGAATGTTGTGTTTGACTTTGACAAAATTTTCAGAGCTGAGGGTATTCAACTTCGTTTCGAACTTTCAGAACTTGGCTCTGGTCATGAACATTTCTTGAATGTTAGTCGACGTGTACATATTTGAAGGTCTGGTAGCCGAACGTTATTATGGGTTTGATTTAACATTATTGTAATGGACAATATTTTTATTTGGTTAGAGAGTAGTTCCATTACAACAATGAGCCCATAAAAAAAAAAAAATTGTAAATTCACATCGTCCTTTACCAATCGTTCCTCTGTCCTTTGTCTAGAACAGGAGATTGGGCCGAGGGGTAAAGATTTCATTGACTTCAAAGATTACTATCAACTAATGAGTACCAAGATGCTGGAGGATGACAGCAAGGCTGAAGTTAAGTTGATGTTCCTGAGCATGTGTGACGAGGAAACAGGAGTTATCACAATTGATAATTTAGTTGTAAGTTAAGATATTATTATTATTTATTATTATTATTATTATTATTATTATTATTATTATTATTATTATTATTATTAATTATTATTATTATTATTATTATTATTATTATTATTATTATTATTATTATTATTATTATTATTAGGGGGACAAAGTGGCCGACTTGTTAAGGCATTGCACTGTGACCCGGAAGGACCGGGTTCGAGCCCCGCTTCAGGCACTTTCGTTTTTTTCATTGAGCAAGATTATTAACCCCCAATTTGCTCACTTGGACAACATGGGTGATTCCTGTTGACATCAGATATCTTGTTTGATGTGTTATCTATATTCCTTCGTGGAATGCCTAGGCGATGATGTCTTATGATGTCGTTGAGGAAAAGGCAAACTTTATTATTATTATTATTATTATTATTATTATTATTATTATTATTATTATTATTATTATATATTATTATTATTATTATTATTATTATTATTATTATTATTATTATTATTATTATTATTATCATTATTATTATTATTATTATTATTATTATTATTATTATTATTATTATTATTATTATTATTATCAGAATGTGTCTGCTAAGACATTTTTTTAAAAGAAAAAGAAAACATAACCTACTCATCTTTCTGTCGTAAAATAGTCCAATGTAGACAACACATCCATGAGGTTCATGTGGTCGGAAATTATTAATTGTTTCTGTAGCGTGAAACAAACGGTAAAGTTTGCTTGCTACCTTTTTTATAGGATGCTAGAGACTCTCTAGTGGAAACCGGTTTTATACAATATGAATCTAATATCATTCAAATGCAAAACAAAGACCGTTAATTGAAGTTTGATTATTAGTTATCATCACAATTGTAAGAGTCGTTTTAAAGAGAAATGTGAAAGTAAGTTTTAACAAACTTAAAAAAAAAATCAAATTTTATTTATTGATAATAGTAATAGTATAGGGCCAGACAGCTCTGCACCCATAGCATCGTGTGTCTATTGGGGTCTTCTGTAGTGATGATGGCTATGATACCGATGATGATGATGATGGTGGTGATGATGATGATGATGATGATGATGATGATGATGATGATGATGATGATGATGATGATGATGATGATGATGCAAATAATAATAATAATAATAATAATAATAATAATAATAATAATAATAATAATAATAATAATAATAATAATAATAATAATAATAATAATAATAATAATAATAATAATAATAATAACATAATGTATTGTCAAATCTGTGATAGAAAATTGCTGATGAACTCGAGGAGAACATTTCAATAGAGAAACTCCGTGAGATGATTTCTTTCGCCAACAACGGGACAGGAAAGGACGAGGTCACTTTCGATGATTTTGTCAAGATGATGGAAGTACCGGAACTAGAATAATCAACGACGTCATTCATGAAATGAAACAGAGAGGAATTGCTTATAATTGAATTGGGGATGTATTCACCAACAGGCAACCAGTTTAGTAAGCGTCAGTCAGCACAGCCAGTGTATGACGAATGGAAATGTAATGGAAGTGGTGCATACCTTTCAACACGAGCCTTGTTTCTACAGTTCTTGATAGAACTAAATTTTAATCCTCACCCCCCCCCCTCCCACCTTTCCTACACCAAAACAAACAAAAAAGCAAAGCAAAAAAAAACAAACAACAAAACAAAAAAGAACAAAACAAAAAAAAAAAACAACCCCCAAAACACAACAACAAAAAAAAAAAAACAATCAAACAAAAAAAAACACAAAAAAACAAACAAAAAACAAACAAAACAAACAAACAAACAAACAAACAAAAAACAAAACAAAAACAAACAAAGCAAACAAACGTTCATAAGACTATTTTACCGGTCCTATTTATTATTGACGATCAAGCTTTTTTTTAACCTGTTGCATTTGTCATATCTTTTTTAACAAGTGAATTTACGAATTTAAACGTTTTGATGAACCTTCCCTCTTTGTTTCACGTATTATTTTAATGTGAAACTTTTACATTATATGCTCAATAAATTATTTGCCCAACAAATTTAGTTACTATTACCGAGCTTCGAATCTTTTTAACTGCATTGTTGTACGTTGCCGTAACATTTTGTAAAGCGCTCTGAGCACATTCAAAGGCTATTTGCGCTTCGTAAAAGCTCGACTTAAAAAAAATAAAATACTACTATGTGTATGAGGTGCTGTTATGATCTAAAAGTGTCGCAAGGATAAACATAAATTCATACTTATAGCTTTTTTCTTGGGGGGGGGGGGGGGGGTGCACTCTTAAACATTTTATTTAGTGTTATATTGCAAAGTCTATGTGGGAAACAACTATGAGGTAACTTCCGAAAACTTTTTATTTTTATTTCCGTTTATCGAAAAGCTGTGTATGTCAATAGAGCAGTAAAAATAAACGAATGAAGACAAAGTAGGAAGTAGCAACACTGGTGTAAGGTAAAGAAGTGTGTATGGATTAGTGCCAGCAAAGCAGGGAAGAAAAAGTAGGGAGAGTGCGTTGGTGTTAAACACATATATTATTATTATATAATAAAATGAACATTTGTGTATGAAACAGTGCCAGCCAAAGCGGAAAAGAAAAATACAAGGAAAA